>NW_023330636.1:0-71812 GCF_011100685.1 Canis lupus familiaris | reverse complement strand
TTTTACTTGTCTAAAAATTCTGATTGTGTTTTATCAGGTTAAATTCTATGATTCTTCAATGCAGTGTCCAGCTTCCCCAGGGTTCTTACTGTTGTCTCCTGACACTGGCCTCGACTCCCTTGACATTTGGACCCCAGAAGCTCAGACCCTCATTAACTGTCCTCAGAGTCACTTTTTATCTCCTCTCCATCTCTCCTATAATTATGTGACAGTTTAGAAAGTTAGTGTCCCAAGATTTTTAGATATGGTATTACATTCATGACTGCTGATTCCTTTCTTTGTGAAAAATACATATCGAAAACCTGTGTCGTGACAAGTACTGCTCATGACGTATTCATCAGGTGTTATGAATATGAAAAGATAAATCAGATAAATAAAGATAAACCAGAAAAGATAAGCAGAAAGATTTTCTACCTACTTACATGCATTTTTAAAGTAAAATTACATTTTTTCGTTGCATTTTTTCTGTCATGCTTTTTATTTTTAATTGAACATTTTTGCATAAAAATAAAGACTGATTCCTTTAAGTGGTATTAATTTCTTGCAAGTTATGATTGCCACTCCTCACTATTTCGGGTTTTCTTATACTGTAGCACCCTCTTGATTTTTGGTATTCCCAAGTGACTTGCACTGGCCAGGACCTAGCACAGGTTACTTCCTGGTGAAAGCACTAAAACTGATGAATGATTCTGTTTTTTCCCCCTACCACATTGAAAGGCAGTTATGTTGCCTGAGTTTCAGAATGAGAAAATAAACTTCTAAGATTTTTTTTTTGAAATTTCAGCATAAGTTAGCTGATAATAATGTAAACTTTATTTTTAATTCTTAAATTCTTTATAATTTTTAATTATGTCTATTTAAATTAAGAAAAGTACTCTATAAACATACTTTTCAAAAATGATTTGTACTCATTTGGTATCTACCGACGAAGTAGCCTTCCCTGGTTGTATTAAAACCCAGAAACCTAGCTTTCTTTTCAAAGAAAGCTATTTCTTAACCTCTGACAAGCACAATAACATTTATTTTATGTCAACATGTAAATAAGTTCTCTGATAAAGTCTCTGATATTTCATTTCTATCAAATTTTTAGTATTTTTTGTAACATGTGAATCCTAGAATATAAAAAGGATAAGAAATAAGTATTCCAGATCATTAGAATAACAGAGGAAAGGTATCATCATATTCATTCATTGCAGATTTATTTAGTAACTTCTACTTGCCAGGGACTATGGATGTTTGCTTATTTTCTTAGCACTGAGAAAAACAACTTAGCTTAAAAGTTAGGATTCTTTCTAAGGGTGTCACAGTGGTACTGTCAGTTAAGCATCCGACTCTTGGTATCAGCTCAGGTCATGATCTCAGGGTCCTGGGATCGAGCCCCTCATTAAGTCCCAAGCCGAGCCTCAAATCAAGCCCCAGTTTGAGCCCTGCCTCTTGATTCACAAGTAGTCTACTTAAGTTTTATTTATTTGTTTGTTTATTTGCTTATTTATCAATAATGGCAGACTCTCAGGGAGTCTGCTTGGGATTCTCTCTCTTTCTCTCCCTCTGACTCCCTCCTCTGCACTCTCTTTCTTTCTCTCTCTCTTAAATAAATAAATTGTTAAAAGAAAAAAAAGTTATTTTCAGAACAGATTGCAAATGTTGAATTGAAGTTACAAATTATTTGCTGATAAAATTAAGTCCAGGGTAATGGAAAAGAGCGACATTATAGTGAACACATGGTCTGGACATATACTGGTAGAGGAATTAAAACTAATTTGCTTGAGACAAGGCAGATGCTGCTAAAGTTATAAGAATAATGTAATTTAGTGCACCTAAAAATCAAAAATCAGTTTAAGACATTGCCATTAGCTTTAATTATGCATTCAATGAAGATTTCTTAGCATAGTCAATATCCATTGGGGGAAAGGGAAAATTGAGATTTTTTTCAAACTTGTTTCATGTCAATTTAGGGCAGGAGTTACAGCCTTCAAGCATAATAAAATTTAACAAAATAACTAATGGATGCCAAATAATATTTGAATATTTTAGAGTCTGACAAAAATGGTGGTGTGCCATTTCAATAATGCAGTACATAATGAGGCATCTGTGAAAGTATAGGTTCCTACAGGGAAATAGCTTCCATAAAAAAGTGGGGCATATATTTTAGCTTCTTCCCTATTACACTTAATATGTAAATCTATGAGCCTAACATTTCTCCCCACTCTGTTTGGAAAACTCTGATCTGCCTTTGAAGCCCACTTGAGGGCAACTTGTTTCCTTGTCTTGCCTCTGCGCACAAAAAAAAAAAAAAAAAAAAAAAAAAAAAAAAAAAAAAAAAAAATTCCTTAAAGAAGTTATCTTATATTGAAAGAAATGCATCACCTTTTGATATGGATCAATCTCTCAATACAAATGTTAAATAAGACAAAATATGTTAAATGAATGTTTCAATAAATGAAACATTGTAAAATATTAGCATCTTAATTTTTAATTTTAGTTCACTTAAGGAAAGTGTGGTTGATTCACAAGTAGTCTAGTTAAGTTTTATATTTATTTGTTTGTTTGCTTCTTATTGACAATGGCAATACTAGTACAAGTTCTTATTTCTCAACTAGTATAGGAGCAATGGTTTCTGGTTGTTTTTCCTCTGACAAACAGCAAATCCATATAAATGTGTTTGACATAAAAACAACGCAGTTTCTTCTAATATCCTAACGGAAGAATTTTATATATATGATACTAGGAGAATTACTGCTATGTTTGGTGTGATGGGAACAAACTAGAATAACATTTTCCAAGTCTGCTTCTGAGGATGTGTTTCTACCCTGATTGCCTTCCATATTCTTTATTTGTAAATTTTTGAGGAAACTTTTGTTTTTTTTCCTCTGAGTTTTTTGTACTTAATCAACAAAGCAATTTCACATTTATATTTTTAGCAACTCATTCATCTATAATTTTTTCTTCCATTTTTTTCAGAGGCACAGATTACTCTTTTCATGGACATGGAAATATGAGTTAACTAGAATATCTCACAAAGCAGTTGTAAGCTTCTTGGATTAAAAAATGCAAAATCAGAGTACATAAAATGTGTTTAATAATTAAAGAGTTGATATTGGTGGGTGTTGGTGGAGTTGTTCTGATTATGTTATAATCCCATTAAGCATGTGAACAGACATAGGTCTACCAATTTGTCAGTAGATACTTGGTGTTTTCCACGGAGATCTACATTTTAGGCAATAATCAATGGTTTATGATGAAAAATATCAAATATGCCTAGGAGTTGGAAAGATTGGGCATGGTTTTGCAGAATAAATATATTTTAGGTTAGGATCTGTAAAAGGAATAGCCATTTGCTAAGCAGCAGATGGGATAGGATATTCCAGGCCTGGACAATGGCATGAGAAAAAGGCAGGGCAGGAGTAGTAGGGCAGAGTTCCATATTAGAACTGTATCATCAACCAACTTGAATTGCTTTGCAAGCCAGAGTCATGCTGATAGAAAGAATAGGGTCAACTTAATAGACTTGAGTAGCATCATTTGATGTTAATTTCTAACTGATGACTCCTCATTTTTTTCTCTTAATAACAACAAAAACAGTTAACCATGATTATAACCTTTAATATCAACTGTTAGCTGCCTGTTATGACTACATTTAGCATTATTAGTATATGAAGTCATTTGATCTTCACAACAACCTGTTGTGTAGGTGTTATTTACCCTCGATGTATGACTGAAAGAACTGTGACTCACAGAGCTGAACTAATTTCCCTGAAATATTAAGTTCGCGAATGACAGTGGGATGGAAATCCAAGACTGTCTAGCTACCACACAAAATCTCGTCTTTGTTAATATAAAATCACTGTTCCTATCCATAGATAGAAGAGAGTTTGATATTAGAAAACCAACTCACTCTGCTCCCAAGGACAACATCTGGAAAAAAGTAAACCAAATCTAGATTTGGCATGCCATGAGGAAGAGCAAGTAGTCTTTCCTTTACTAAGTTTTCTGATTATAAAAGTTACACATACTAGGAACATTTTGTTTTATTTTTTTAAGATGTATTTATTTATTTGAGAGAGAAAGTGTGAGTGGGAAGAGGGGCAGAGGGAGAGGTAGAGAGAGAACCTCAAGCAGACACCCCACTGAGCACAGAGATCTCAGGACCCCGAGATCATGCCCTAAGCCAAAATCAAGAGTCTGATGCTCAACTGACTGAGCCACCCATCCACCCCGGTAGGAACATTTTAAGTGATAGAATATATATTTTGTGAATATATGTTAGGGTGCATGTGTAAGAACATGTTATATACCTAGGCCCTGGTAATGAATAATCAGTTCACGAGTGGAAGGCTTAAAACACAGGAACAGTCCCAAAGTTTCAATCTTAAATTCATGTGCATATACAGATAACATGATAATTAGAAGCTGTTCTTCACATTCTTTAGGAGGATTAAAACAAAAGCAAGGTTTTATTTATTTATTTTTTTTATTTTTTATTTTTTTCAAAAGCAAGGTTTTAGCAACTCAAAACAACTTAGAAGACATTGGAACTTAGATGAACCTCAGAGAAAAAATGATTTACTTAAATTCCTTTGCAGCTAGCAGTATCTGCTTAGCAGGTTAAAAATGCAGACCATGTCAGGGAAGGGGCACAATGGCTTGTGCTACAACCACGGAGCTCAGAAGTCGGGGTTGACCAGAGGAAGGCATGTCTTAGACACTTGTTCGGTTTCTCTCCAGTGCAACACCATTAAATTTAATTACAAAGAAAAACTTATTTTTTGTTATATAAATAATAGCCCCACATAGCCTAATTTAAACTAATTGCCTACACAGTTTTCATTCCAAGGGGAAAACGAAACTGAAATAAGTGCTGACTTATTGAAAATGTCTTTAATTATATTATCCCATTGAATTCGACTTTGACCCTTCTTCCAAAGTTACTTTTAAAATCAAAAATGTTAGCGCAAAGTGTGGCATACCTGCAATTTGTAAGCTTCACTCCTGCTGACCTATTTTACCCCTTCATTTTTCCTTCTCACATAGAAAATATCTTTTTCCAGAAAAAGCTCTAAGTGTGTACTATGGGACCTGAAGACTTGTGCTATTTTTTTTTTCTCATTTTCATTTCTTGTGATCTTATTACTTGTTAGAAGGGGAAAACCTACCTGTGAATCTGGGAGTGAAAGAACATCCCATGACTGGCCTTGAGGATTGAGAGGTTTTTGCATATGAGCCTGCCTAGGAACTAGACAGTGTCAGTGTCCCATGCATCTTTCATGGAACTCTGTGTTGGGGCAACCCTAGAAGAAAGCCCTGATTTCCTGATTTCCCTCACAGCATGGAAGAAATAAGATTTTTAACTGGATTCATTGATGGCCTCGCCAGAGCCTTGTCACTAGCTCTTATAAGGAGGTAACTTTTAAACAATATCAGTCAAGCTGGCTACAGGGCATCACAACCCATCATAAACTCAGAACTTGAGAACTGGCCAGAGGAAGGGCTCCTTCACTCACCAGTGGCAGGGAGAAACCAAGCTACCCTCACCATCAGTTAGAATGTCAGATGTTCCCTACGTAGCCTTCTCAATCCCTTTAACACGGGGTTGGGGAAAGGGAAAATTCTCTCCAGATTTTTTGTTTCTCTCCTTCTGTAATAAACGTATACAAGATGGTGGAAGTCTGAGAAGACTTTGTAAAAGTCTCTGAAAATGACTTGTGAGCGCCGGTTGACAATGTGCTTCATAAGCCCGTTTTAAAAAAGTGACTTCTTAAAGTTTGTTTCATTGATACCCATGAAGTTCAGAACTGTTTAAGACTGTTCTCATAAGCTTCCTTTTATAATTTGCTCTCTGAAAGACAAAAAAAAAAAAAAAAAAAAAAAAGATGTGTAATGGGAGATGAGAAAGTTTCAAATTTCAAGTCGTAAGGAGATTCTTCAAGCTCAACAATAATGATCTTTAGAGTAAGAAAATTCTTGTTCTAGGAGGGTTGCTCTGTGCATTGTAAAGCGTTTGGCATCATCCCTGGCCTCTGCCCACTAGGTGTTGGTAGATCCTCCCAGTTGAGACAATCAAAAAACTCATCTCCAGACATTGCCAAATGCCCCCACCCTCAACCTGGGACTAGTCTGCCCCCAGCTGAGAACTATGTAGACAGCTATAGTTCCATAAAACCAACTGCTTTCTTTTTCTTCCATTGTCCAAACCACTTACTTATAACGTGTGTAAAACCCAAGTCAAGTAGTTCTCCACCCTATATGCTGTGGGTGGGGAAAGCATAGCGATTCCATTAAACAGAGTGAAGAATTCTTCCTTGGTGGGTTGTATATTAGCCTAGGAAGATACCACTTATGGAAAATGATCATGGGAAAGCCAGAGTGTCGTCTGAATAGTTGGCCTTCTCCTTGGATATTATAAGCCATTCACAAGGTTTTCCAGTGATAGTACACATTGATTTGACACCAAATGAGAGCTAAGAGACATCAGTCACCCATAGGTATTTTGGAACACTGCAGAGCTCAAATCACAGACAAATGATGGTGTCTAGATGAATGAGCACAACTGAACAGTTGGTTCCTCTCCACATTTGAAAATGTCACCTAAAGCACTGTGGGGGTAAAACATACTTGATATGGAGAGACATTTAACTCATAAAATTTAACAGCAAAACACAAATTAGATATTTTTTCAATATATTCTAGTATGACCTCATTATTTGTATGTTTGAAGATGCAAATATAAACAGAGTCTACACAAAATATATGTCAACTGCTAAAAAACAAACAACAAAAAAATAAAAAGCATATACTCTAAAGATATTGGCATCAGAACTAGGTTAATATGCCGTCTCTTCTTTGAAAAACTTGTTTGAACCTTTGCTATCATTTAAAAGAGACTGAGTTTTTTCAGTTAAAAAGTGAGAGAATACACTGGACCACCTGAAATTCCTACTAGCTCTATATTATTGTATTATTTTGCTTGCTTTTTAATGGGCCTCTACTTTTCTGCTCTGTATTATGTTAATGTATTTAATTTCCCAATTCACTATCATGTAATATTTATCAGTAATTTCATAGTTCTTGTCATCATTGACCAAAGATAAAAAGACCAATGATAAGGCCAATAGGTTTTTTTGCAAGGCAACTTTGACATTTTTCCTCTTTCTCAGTCTTTATCTAGAAACACATGAAAATATTTTGAGAGGAAAAGAAGATAAAAATAAGAAAATATTCATTCTTGTATTACAATGTTAATACTTTTCTATGAAAAGTAGGCAAAGGTAAAGTTGTCATACTGTGGGGTTTCTTTTTGAAAATAGTTGCTATTTTTCTGGCGTTTTATTTTTATTTAAATGTTTGGTCATCAGAGCCAAGATTTTTATTTAATGATTTAATTTTTGATAAGAAAACTCATGACCATATTTGAGTACATGAGATCCTGACCAAAGCCTAATCCCAGCATGTTCCTGAGACTGAGACCCAGATAATGAGTTATTACTGACTCGCAGGGGCCTCATTACGAATCTGGTCTAATAAAAAAATGACCACAGGTATGACAGCAATTCATTGGATTATTATTCTCCTAAATTTTAATTTTGTAGAAAATTTGGCAAGAGAGTATGGTCATGTGGTGTTAAATACTGTTCAATTTTGATAATGGCTGTCAACTTGGGTTTCTGGCAATATGTTACAAATGTCCTATTACAGAGAATAAGCTTTACTGAAAATGCAGAGGAAGGTAATGTTCACAAATTTTCGGATAGCTCTGCAGAATTATATGATATTCACAGATATCCACAGAGACAAAGTAGCACACAAAATGGAAGAATGGGGTTCCTTAAAGTGGCCTCAGCCAACTCCAACTAGCTTGGACAAACTCTGACTATGAGAAAGTGCTTAGATCAGCAGAAACATTTGAATTATCATCATCCTGCCAAGAACGTGCCAACTAAAATGTTCCTTGTGCAATGCCGCTTCTCACTATTGTTGAAGACAATATTGCTCCATGCAAAACAGAAAATCATCAGTGTATTTATAGTTCCCTGGAAGAGCTGTGCGCAGTATCTCATTTAACTATCATATAGAGTAAATATTATTCCCATAATGCAGAGGAGAGAACTGAAGCATAGAATGGTTGAGTTCTTTGCCTAAGGACTCACAGCTAATAAACCAATAAAACAAACTAAGATACCATAACCACATTGTCCTCCTTCTGAGACATATTGTAAGCCATAATCTTCAAAAACACAACAATCTGAGTGGTCTGTACCTTCTATTTATCTCTTGTCCAAACTAAACCTAGCCTTGTTCCTTTTATCCATCTGTGAGATAGAAAGCTGAAAGAATCCTTATTACTTGAGGAGTGAAGACAATTGCCACAGCTCCACTTCGAAAGCTTTTAGTAACACTAGTTGACCCAGGCAAGGATAGCTTTTAAACCTGGGGTATTTTAAGAGTTATGCGTAACTTCTCATCACCTTTTGGAGACCACTAGATTGTTTTGTCATAATGAAAATTTGCTCTACTGAATGTTCTCTTAAAAGTCATATCTCCAATTTTTCAATCATGGAAATAAAACAAATCTGGAGTGTAATGTAATTGTATTAGCAAGGGCAAGAGGAGGCTGGCATGCATGTATCATATCATTCCTGGCCACTTTCTGCTCTACCTCTTCAAAGATATTGTTTACTTCATTCAGGGAAACTGGGTGCTATAGTCAGGCATCTGACTCTTGGTTTTGGCTTAGGTCATGATCTCAGGGTCCTGAGACCAAGCCCTGCGTCCAGTCCTGCACTCCACACAGAGTCAGGCTCTCTCTGCTTCAGATTTTCTCTCCCTCTCCCTTTGCCCCCCATGCTCATGCTCTCTTTCTTTCTCAAATAAACAAGTAATATCTTTAATAAACAAATATATTATTTACATTATTTGTTTGGATCAGTTGTTTAATAATTAATAAAGGAATATATTTGCAATGTTCCAGGAATTTGAAGAATGTTGAAGGGTTTGAGAAAGTGAGGCATGTTTAAAAGTATGAGCTTTGAGGTCCAATTGATCTGCATCTGAGTTCTGACCCAGACTCCTCTTCTGTAAACTAGAGTTAAAATATATACCTCCACTAAATACTAAAACTGCTCAGCAGACGGCTTAATAATAATGATATTAGGAATTATGATAGGACAATTACAAAGAACTCATCTTTTACTTTCTTCTCCTATCTTCATCTCTAGCTACAGTTGAGAAAAAACATATTTCAGATTGTAACTTACATGACAGGACAGAGATGACCATTACTCCTTGTGAATATTTTTGCAATAGCCTCTTAACCATCCCTCTGCTTCTATACCTATGTCCCTCTACAGTTTGTTCTAAATTCAGCAGCCAAAAAAATACTTTTAAATACAAATCAGATTATATAATTTTCCTGTTCAGATCTTCTGATTATTTCCTGTCTTACATGGAAGAAAAAGTGAAAAACATAGCCTACAAGGCTATTGCTTTATCTTCTAGCCCCTCTTACTCCTTGGATCTCACCTCTTATTCTTATTTTTCTTCAGTCTGTATGTTGGTTAGGGTTCTCTGGTGAAACAGAGCAATAGAATATATATATATTTATATCCTATAATTATCCCAAATATCCAGAATATACTATATGCAATATAATATATAATTAAATTACATCATATATGTAAATTATATATAGTATATAATATAGTTATAACATGTATAATGAAAAATATATAATTAAATTATATACTATACAATTTAATCCTACATATTATTTACAATAATTATATTAATTATAAATAATTAAATTATATATTATAATTATTCCAAATATATATAATATGTATGGATAATATATATAATAATCCCAGATTATTCATGAGAAGAAAGAGGGGGAAGAGGAGGACAAATAGATAGGCTGTGAGAAATTGGCTAAAGCAATATAGAGTTGAGAAGTCTCATGATCTGCCATCCAGGAATGATGGTGGTGTAATTTAATCTGAGTCTGAAGGCCTGAGGATGAGGTGAGCTGATAATGTCAATCTCAGTTCAAGGACAGAGAAAGAGGAGATGAAATGTCCCAGTCCAAGCAGTGAAGCAGGGGGAAAAAAAAGAACAAAGACACATTCCCCCTTCCTTTGCTTTTTTTTTTTTTATTCAGATCTTCAACAGATTGGACAATGCCCAGTTATACTGGGGAGCACAATCTATTCTACCAAGTCCACCAATTCAAATCCATCTGGAAACACTCTCATAGACACACCCAGAAACAATGCTTAATCTGACATCCAGTGGCCCTCTCAAATTGACACATAAAATTAACTGTCCTGCTCTACTTCATCTCAGTGGCCTACTTGCTGTTCTCTAACTTGCCAGCCATACTCTCACCTGAGGGCTTTGGCAATCACTCTCCCCTCTGCCTAGAGACTTTGCCCCAGGTATTTTCTTGGCTCACTTACAAATTTTGCTCAAATGTCACTTTCTTAATGACATCTACTCTACTCTCATTATCTTATTTACAATTATAACCTAGGCACCAGGCAACTTTGTTCACTGGTCTTCTTGGTTCTCCAACCAAACAGTATTTGATTTCTTTCCCATAATACGTGTCATTCTAACCCATCTCACCTCTCACATACCATACAGTATTTTATTTTATTTTATTTTATTTTATTTTATTTTATTTTATTTTATTTATTTTATTTTATTTTATTTATTTATTTTATTTTATTATTTTTTATTTTTTTATTTTATTTTATTTTATTTTATTTTAATTTCTGTAAAGACCACCTTCTCCTTTGGGGCTCAGTTCAAAACCAGGACCTCTAGGATCATGGTGGAGTAAGATAAGGATTAAAGGTCATAGCTGGTCTTTCTTGAATAACAATACATTTTTCCAAACAAATTCAAACAATTGTAGTGATTTTATTAAAGAGACCTCATAGAGCTCCTAGCCCTTTCTGCCATGTGAAAACATAGTGAAGAAATGGCCATTTTTGAGGAAGCAGCCCTCACCAGATACCAGATCTGTCAGCCCCATGATCTTGTACTTCCAGGTGTCCAGATCTATGAAAATAATTTTCTGGTGTTTATGCCACTTAGTTTATGGTATTTTTCTTATAACAGCCAAAATTAACTAAGAAACAAATTTGTTTTAAGAAGAAAGCTTACGATCATTCTCCAAAAGAGGGAATTATCATGTTTTTAGAGAAAGGTACCAAAGCATCCCTGAGCATATGCTCCTAAAGGTTTGTCCTATGCCTTATTCATTTTTAGAGAGTCTAACTCATTACATAGGGCATAATAGTCCTACTAATTAATATATACAATAGACAAATAGATGTTCAATAGATCCTTAAAAGCTAAAGAACCACTTCTTATCATATTTTTATCCTTTCGGTCTGTGCTTAGAACATGAATGGCTACACACATATTCACATACAGACAAACATATAAAAATAAATGAATTAATAGTTTTTGCTTTGTTACAAAGAGATTTTTTTATTCATACAGCTAAATGTGTGTGTGTGTGTGTGTGTGTGTGTGTGTGTGCATATGAAGTTGGAGAAACCTTTCCAGATCTAAGAATAGCATGCCTAGCATAATAACCAGCTTTGACACTCTTGCAATAAGATTAAATCATTGTCAGGGAAAGATAATGGACACAGCATGGTTCTACAAAATCTTTGCCAAATAAACGGGACAGAATCCAACTAACTGATGAAATAATACTGCCAAGGAAATGAGTGAAACCTTCCAGCAGGCACAAGTCAGACCATTGGTTAATCACAGCCTCATAGGGGATCAAGACTCTGGCCCTAAATACAATGACCCAAAATCTGAAAATTGTGTTAATCATTTACATCAATTATTCCTTTCTGAGGACCCCAGGCTTTGGTCTAATGCACTTAAGGATTTTCAGAAACCAGAAATTATCTCTATTATTTTTATCAATATGAAACCCTTCTCCCCCCCCTCAAAAAAAAGCAGCTGATCATGTTATCATTATTAAAAGGAAATCGATTTGCAGATTCCACTAAGAATTCTTTACTCTCATCAATATTAGCCCATAGGTTCTATCTATTGTCAAATGTCCAATATCAAACAATAGCTACAGGTATACAACTCAATAGAATGGTTACTAAACTAGAGAATGGGGGATTGTTTTTTGTTTACTTCAAGGACAATGTCTACGAAAGGAGTGAGGTAGATATGATTAACCATCGGGAGTCCAGGAACCATAATATCAATTAGGTGGGTTATATGTAACCTTGAGCAAGTGTCCAAACCACAGTCTGTGTCATGGTGATGAAAGGCACTAGTTCTCGAAATAGCCTCTGTGGAATTTATCCTGTCTTAATGGCCAATTTGGTTTGTTGTGTAGAATCTGATTATCTGTATTGTTTGAAATGGACAGAAATACAGAAAGCCAAAGACTGCCTATTTGTTGGCTAGTCTGTTTCTTACAACACAATAAAAAGTGACTTTGTATAATTCAGAACGTATTTGAAAATCTTTTGCCAGTTTAGAATGTTATGAAATGCAAGTACGGCAAAATAATTTTTAAAAATGCTTCTTCAGTTTTATATTCCCATCTAATGATAACCTCTGACCTTTTCTCAAGCTCTTCAAACATTACTTGGAAATGATTCTCTTCCCATTCCCAATTCACAGTCCACTGCAATCAAGCTTTCCACTGAGGCTGCCCCACCAAAGGTCACCTGCGGCCTCCTAATTGTAAATCTAATGGTCTCCTCTCAGATCTAATATCTGACCTTTCTGGAGTGTTTAAGACTATTGGTCATTTTCTTCTGTTTCAAATTATAGGTTCCCTTGAGTTCCATGGCACCAAGCTTTTTCTCTTTAATTTGGGATTTTTTCTTTGTTATATTCTGTTCTAGCTTCTTCTCTACCACCCATCACATTTTGGTATTCCAGTTCTTATTCTGGACCTTCTTTTCTTTTCAGTGTAATTCCCAATACTCCTGAGACTTCAGCTTCTTGACACAAACTTTTGATGAGTTTCTAGTATATATATCACTAGTGGTTCCTTTGAGCTCACTGTCTTTATCAGTTATTCCACTGACTCTCTATACTCTGATACCACACATACAATTAAATTAAGATGTTCAGAAACAGTTACTTTCACCCCAAATATGTTTCTTAACTCTATTTGAGTTGTGTTTTAAAAAATACTATCCAGGGACATAAACTATCCAGGGACATAAACGAGAAAGATTTTTTTTTTAATATCTATGCTTATTCTATTTTGGTGTGTTTTATTTTATTCCTGTGGTCCTACCCCATTTTTATATTTTTTAAAATATTTTGTTTATTTATTCACAAGACATAGAGAGAGAGGCAGAGACATAGGCAGAGGGAGGAGAAGCAAGCTCCATCCAGGGAGCCTGATGCGGGACTCGATCCTGGGATTATGGGATCACGCCTTGAGCTGAAGGCAGACACTCAACCACTGAGCCACCCAGGTGTCCCAATCCTACCCCATTTTTACTTCTTATATATACTCAGTCAGACCCCAAGTTCTGGGGCTTCTGCCTCCTTTGGAGCTTCCCCTCTGATTCTAGTTCTCGTTCCTTATTTTGTGTCTTTATCTTTACTTTTTATAATTGTAATTTTTTCTTGAACAGTCTCTGCACTCCTGGTCTTGATTCCCTTTGTCGACTCTCCACAATCTCCAATCTTTCTTGAGTGAAAATCTGATTTTATGACACTTCTGTGTCAATGGAATCTTTGTGGATTCCAGATCAATGGATCGCTGTGGTATTCAAATTATGTACAAACTCCTTATTATGCCAGCTGGGCTCCCAAAATAGGGTTCCTTAGCTTTTTTTATGCTTCTTCTCATATCATAAGATTTCCACTCTGTTGAATTTCTCAATGTTCTCTTAACTCAATTTTATAATTTATTTATTCATTAGTTCATCAGATGTTTGGTTATATATATATATATATATATATATATATATATATATATATATATTTATCATTTACTCTGTGCCAGGTCATGTAGTGGATGTTAGGTACACAGAAGTGTTTGAAACATACATAGCCTATGCCCTTTTTTCATTCACCACTTAACAAATATTTCATGTGCCTTATTGCATGACAAGATCCTGTGCCAGGGGATAAAAAAGAGAAAAAGCTTATGCTCTCACAGTTAAGGCCTCTGGGTGGAAAAAAAATCATTTGCTTTTATAAATATAAATTACAAAAGGAATATGAAGAAGAAGATGTGGTATAATAAGTATACAGAAGTTGACTTAACAAAGTCAGTACTTGAAGGAAAAATACAAAACATAGTGCATTAAGTAGGGATTTGAATGATAATCCAAAATAAATTACCAGTAGATTTACCACTACTCAGACAGAGAAAACATTTCAAAAGCTGTTTCTGGAGGTATGATGACTGGAAGAAGGGCTTGAAAGAAAGTTGATGTTGGAATGCATGGAGAGTGAGGTGGAGTGGAAGGACTCTGTTGCAAATGATGCTGGGGTGGTGGTACTTAGATCATGCACTAACCTGAGGACCATGTTAAGGTGTATTTCCATTTGTGTATATGATTGTCTTCCCCCTTGCCCCAGTCTTTTCTTTTCTTTTCTTTTTTCAATCCTGGATGTACTGAAGGGTTATAACCAGTTAGGGAATGATAGTAGTGATAGAATCAGATAACTGCATGTAAATAATTAATTAGAAAGTCACCAAGGGGATGGAAACTATATTAGATAGGAAACTATAGCAGTATAACTTAAGGAATAATGGAAGCAGTCCCCAAAATGGTTGTGGTAGAAATGAAGACTATACTCATTCAAAATAAATCAATAGAGATTATAAATGAATTTATACTAGGAAATCAAAATAGAGAGGAATCAAGAATAATTCTGAGCTTTTTGCTCTGGAAATTAGACATATAGGTAACATTTATGAGGTAGTAAGAACGTGTAAATCAAGTTTAAGAAAGATAAAATGGAGAGAATCAATTTTATTTTGGGCATGTGCGCAAAATTCAAGTGAAACAGTTAAGCAAACAACGTTTGTGCAAAATATGCTTTTAAGAAAATTTTGGGCATGAAATACATACATATAGTTCTTTAAGAGAAAGAGAGGGGAGTGTGTGTGTGTGTTTAAGAATAAGTTAGTAGGTAAAAAACAAATAAAAAAACACCTAAAAACTAAAAACAAACAAATAAAAACAACAACAAAAAACTAGAGTAAAGTGTTTAAAAATGTCAACAATTCTGAATGTTTCTAGGAGACCCAAATATGATATTGGCTGAAAATAATCCTTTCAACTTTATGTTATGAAGTCGTTGTGAGTTCCTTGGGAAGTGCTGATGATGAAAACCAGATGAGACAGTCTCCAAAGAACTTAAAGTATAAGTGAGCAGGGAGAAAAAAAAAGAGAGAGAAATTCTATTTACAAATTGAAAAATAAATGAATGAACTGCTTTTGTACAGGGCAAGTTGAACAGCATTTCTAGGTTTGGTAATCCAATTACTAGGAAAGGAGTGAAAAACTTCAATGACATTCCAATCTACCACAACACATACATTGATGTGTAATAAAACAGGCTTTATGGAAATGACATCAGTAGACGTAATAATACAGATTTAGAAAATGTTTGGTTCTTAGAGAAAGTAGAACAAGTCTAAAAAATTTTCCCAAATAACATACGTGTTTCTACCATAAAAGGTATAGGAGGGAAAATAAATTCATGGGTTTGTTTTAACTCACCTGTCTCAATAATTAAGAATACTCTAAGGGAAATATTGGAAAGATCTAGATCAGCACTGTCCAAAGGAAAGAAAATGAGAGCCACCCGTGTTTTTTTTTTTAAGTGTCTAGTAGCTACATAAAAGGAAGTAAAAAGAAATAACTAAAATTAATTTAATCATATGTTTTATTTAACCCAATATATCCCTTACTTTATCATTTCAGCAAGTAATCACCCTGAAATTTGTCACTTTTCCACCGCTGTCTTCCACAGTATTTATTTTTATGGGAATGGAGGACTAACTAATTGGTGAAGGGGAGATAAAGAATTAAGAGATCTGCATGTTACCTAGAACTTTTTAATAGAGACAGCAAAAGCTGGGGCAAAAAAGGTGAAGAGGATGCTGAGGTTTTCATTTCATAGGTGAAGTCCCCTGAACATTTGGCAGAGAACAAATAGAAGAATAAAGTGACACGATCTGAGTCTTGAAGAGTCTTGTTTTTACATTTTAATGAGATGCAAGTTGTGAAAAATTCTGGATGCAGGGATAAAAAGCAAAAGGACAAAGGAAATAGGGATGCAGGGATAAAAAGCAAAAAGGAAAAAAAAAAGAAAAAAAAAGGATACTGGCCTCTCCTCCTGATTTTGTTATAATTGAGAAGTACCAGGATGTACTCCCCGCCTCCCCCCACCCCCCCAAGAGGACAACAAGAAATGGAACATGGACCAAGAGAAGAGTCAAGTCTCAGCAAGGGTAGAAGGTAGAGGAAACTTTTGAATAAAGAGTGAGAATATGATGGAATGTCAATCACTGAGTAAGAGTTGCAAAAGGCTGAGTGGAAGAGAGTGGGTGAGGGAGGGAGATACACACACACACACACACACACACAGAAGAGTTGCCAAATATGCTCATTTGAAGGGATAAACAGTAAGAGGAGTGTTTAATAGAACCAAAAGGTAACAGGAAGGTTTGGCCTAATTGCGTTTGCCTGTACCTTACCCTGTTTTGTGTGCTCCCTGCCTTCCCCATTCAGAATCCGCATTATAATTTAAACCGCTGTCCTTACTATTCCTTCAGAATGCTCATTGCAGTTATTTCTATTCACATTTCTTTCTTGAGCTCTAAAAGAGTGTAAGCTTACTGAGAACAAGGATTAGGTACTATTAGCTCTTATTTTCCCAGCGCCTGCAGCTTAAGCAGGACTTAGTAAGTGCTTAATATTTGTCTTAAGAATGAATTATCCCTTGACTCTGTGCATTCATGCACAGAATACAATCCGCAGTTCCAAGAGTTACAAGTATCTCCTGAGAGCCTTGTTTCAATTCCCTCTCTACACAGGAAAGGTTGGTCCAAAATGACTTCTATGGTACTCTGCAGCTAGAGACTTTATGGCTTCTAAGTGACTTCTCCTTTGTTTTGTTTAAATGTTTCACCGGTGTCTTCATTTCCACTTTCTCTACTAAGATACCTACGCTTGCTGTAAGAATTTTTGACACCGACCTCTGTTTGGGCAGCCTTCCATGTCAAGTACCTTATCATTTACTTTTATTTTAAAGTTTCTGAAGTGCAAAGTTAACTTTTATACCAACTAACACAAAGAAAAAACAACAAAAAACCCCCACCCATGACTATGAGCCATCTAGCTCTAAATAACGTGTAGATGTCCTATTTCTTAAAACCCAATCCTTTATTTAATATTAGATTTTAATTTATTTGAGTCAATCCTAACATGGCTTAGCACTGTTGTCTTTGATAAGCAATAAGGCACTACAGAATCCTAAAATACATAGCCGCTGTAATAAATTATGTGCCTAGGAAATGGATTCAAGAAAATTCCAACATAAATATTCACAAAACACTTTGGAAAACCAGTTAGTTTATTTAAGGTTCTTATACGCAACAATTACATATAAGTATTACAGGATCATACAGAAAGAAGGATTACTTTAAGCACATTCATCAGAAGATAAAATTTGAAGAGTCATTATATACAACCTTCTTCCTATTTAACAAAATTTTCTCTTCTGGTGAATTTTTCTTTGCTCATTCCTTGAATTATGTTTCTGTCGATCTCTGAAAGTTTGAACTCCAACCGCCATGGAAAATATTTCGTTATGTTTGAAATATTTGTCTCGTACATTTGATATAAAGTTGGGCTTTTATAAAGCAGTACTTGCAAAGGGGTTAGCACAGGTGGATGAACAAGCACTCTCTCAGCAAAATAGAATTATTAATTAATGGAAAACAAAATAAAAAAGAATTTTAAGAACATAGACTAGTAACCAAGGGAAATAATAAATGCAACTTGTGTTCTAATTAACTGTTGACCAGTCAGAATTAATACCTCAACACAATGCTTGATGAGAGAAGGTTGTTTTGTTTTGTTTCGTTTCGTTTCATCCAAGGCAGCCTGCAGCTGCTTAAAAAAAGTTGTTTTTCCCATTTTCTTTTTCCTTTTTTTTTTTTTTTAACACTTGAATTTCCCATCCTTTTCTCTTAATTTGTTCTGAGACATGGTATTTGGAATTAGAGCGATGCTCCTACAGACCAGTTGCCCAATGTCACGGAGCAGAACAAGCACTGTTAAAGTGTTTTTCCAGGACCACGGGGCATATAGATGGTTCTGGAGTCCACAAATTTGGAGAGTTCCTGAATGGAGTTGGCTCTGTGGCAAAAGTCTCTTGTTCTCGCACAGTAACTTGTCTACTCAATGCTAAAGAGGAGGGAGCACATGAATCACGTGGCCACAAATAATTTTCTTTTGTATCTTAAGTCCCTGAATTTTTCCATGCTTTCTGATTGGCATTACCTTCAAACCACCCAATGGGCATTTTGCACCACTGCTCTTCTCTTTCCATTTGTCATTTCTAGGTCGGACTATTGAAATCAGGAAGGGGGACGTAAAGGATTATGCGGAAACATTTTCACTAGCTTTCTCGTTAATAGGCACTGCTTACAAAACATGATTCTCTAGACACCATGGAAGGAACAAGTATGGAAATATCAATGTCGTCAATCATATGGACACTTCTAAAAGAATAAAACTGGGGGTGCCTGGGTGGCTCAGTTAAGCTGCTGGCTCTTGAGTTAAGCTCCCATCATAATCCTGGGAGGCTCCTGGGAGGTCCTCGGGTTAACCCCTGCATCTGGCTCTACACACAGTGGGGAGTCTGCTCCAGGACACCCCCCACTTCTTGCTCTCTCTCTTTAGCTCGCTCTCTTTCTCTTTCTCTCTCAAATAAATAATAAGTCTTTAGGGGAAAAAAAAAAAGAATGAAACCGATTTTAAGCTGCCTTGATCACAATGAAAATTACTATGGCATCATTAGATTAAATAAATATATAAGTAAAACATAGTGAAAGGATGGATTATTTTTATACACTTAAGAAAGAAATCTTTCTTGAGGAAGCTCTAAACATACTTAAGGCGGGATCAGATATGGCATGACACAATTCCAATTCCAATCCATGGGCAAGTTTTCAATCACCAAGGGGCAGCTGGAACTAGCAAATCCCACATCATGATATAGATTATGCAGCGTGTAAAAGCTAAGAGCTGCGGATTCAGTTGCTTTCTTATTGAATCTTATAGTAGGTGGCCCTCAGGATGCCATGCTCAAATTTCAGTCATAATTTCAATGAGCTATTTTCACCACATCTTCATTTAATATGCTTCTTGGTGTCCTATGATTGCTTAACAAATTATCACAAACCTGTTGGTTTAAAACAACAGACAATTTCCCCAGTTTTAGAGCCCAGAAGTCTGAAAACAAGGTGCTGCCAGGACTCTAATGCCCCCAAAGGCTCTGGGGGAGAATCTGTTTCTTGCTTCTTTTGGCATCTGGTGTCTCCAGACATTCTTTGGGTTTGTGGTCGTGAGAGTTTGTGGCCAGTCTCTGCCTTTATGATTACATTTCATCCTCCTGTCTGACTCTGCCTTGTAAGGATACACGTGATTACATTTAGGGTGCATCTGGATAATCCAGACTCCTTCTCAAGATCTCAGTTTAAACATAATTTTCCATGTAAGGTCATATTTACAGTTCCATTGATTAAGATCTTGTTTTGGGGGCCACCATGTCGCCTACCCCACTAAGCATCACAAATTTTATCTTTAGTATAACCTTATTTAAGGGTATTATGTCTTACATGAGAAGGGGGTAAATGAGAAGATGAAAAAGGAAACAACTTGTTATGCACTATATCTCTTCAAGTGAATACTTATAAGGGTAATGGGTTTATCTTTTCCAATTGCATCAATCTCTTATTTGATTGGCCTATCTTCCCACCCTGCATTCAGAATCTCCAAAACAAAAATAGCCTGTGATCTGTTTTCCAAGAAAGCCAGAACTTATCCTACAAATTGCTTTATCTCTGAAGTTATAAAACTCACTTCTGTCAAAAAAAATGGAAGGGCGAATAGGCAGCTTGTATGAAAATGATGACTTCATGGCACGTCTCAGTTTTCTTTTGGAGAAGATTCACAAGCCACCATTTTGCTCTAGGGAGAAATGTTGCCATTTTCACAACAAAGTGTTTTTTTTTTTTCTTTTCTTCTTTTTTTTTTTTTTTTTTTGTACAGCAAAATGACAGTTTTCTTCAACAGTAAAACTGAATTAACTTCTGAGGGAAAAAATGCAGTAAAAATGTCAAACTCATAAAATATATCATGTTTTGAACATCTGCACGTGTTTTTGACTGACCTGACCAAGAAAAAAAAAATGTCCTCAAGGTACTAGTGAATCTGGGACTAGGTGGTTGAAGGACAGGTGGGGGTGAGGATCGCAGAATTGGGAAGAAGCAGGGAAAGGCAATGTAAGCGTCAGAGGGGAAATTGCACCCAGGTTACAAGCATAGGGCTCAGGGTACGGAGCTATTTCTAGATGAAGGGAAGGAATAAATACTTCTTAATTGTACAATATCATATTAAACAGTCTGAATGACCTATGACATTCTAGAATCAAAGCAATGTAAGTCTAAACTGGAAAGGCTGATGTGTCTCAGAGGAAAGTCTCCCCCCCCATCCCTCCCTGACTTTGTTCGTTGGTTCCTTCCTTCCTTCTCTCCTTCTCTAATGCTTCTCTGCTGTTCTATCTTGTGAACATAATATGTTTCTAGAACAAACATTTCTGTTAACTGTGACTTTGAAACTCAGCCACCCTGTTCTACCTCCCTCAACTGTTTATTAATTGAATGCTGACTGAACGCTCTGTTGGAGAAATGGTTCATCTTCCTGAAAACAATAGTCATAGCCATCAAATGATAGAGGTGAACAATGCAATCCGCAAGTCAGATTTATATTCCATTACAAGATTTCAGGCCACAAGTAAGCCACCCCCTCTTAATTTTACAAGAAAAGCTAATCCATCACTGTTTCTCTTGATCAATGGACCAAAACCAGAGAAATCCCACACCCTGCCCATCATGCATGATCTAAGAGGAGGCGAGAATGAGCTACTTCCGAGCAATAACAATTTCACAAATATGTACAACTCTTTATCATTCATAAAACTGTTTGGTATTGTTTATTTTTGTCTTCACAGTAGCCTTAGCAACACTTGCATCCAGAACGGTCACAAGATGTGATCTGTGGGTACAAAACACTGGGCTCCCTGCAGACCAGGTGGATATCCAACCACATGAACAACTGTGGCTGCATCTGAGCCAGGAAAAATTTCAGAAAGCCTAGGTCTTGACCATATCGTGTCACTTATTGTTTAACTCCATCCCCAAGCCTCGGTTTCCTTCTGTGTATAATAAAGAGAAAGTAACCTATCATTTCTGAGATTTTTATAACTCAGATCAGACAAGTTCAAGTTCTAGCAACCATTTTCAACAGGAGTCTTGCCTGCTCCTGTGTTTAAGAAAACTTTACTTTCTTCCTTTAGATTCTCTTACCCTGGCTAACGAGAGCCAACTCAGCTTTTGCTGCGAACGCTCTCTGCAATGTGACCTCAGGCCAAAAAAATTGCTTGGAATGAGAGGACAACTCTAGGGCTCTGAGTTGTCTTTATTACTTAATTCAGTTGTTCATCAGGCAGCCCGCTACTATCTTATCTTCTCCTTTCTTGCTAGCCACCTTCCACTAAATGCATCATTTTCTTCTACCCTCTCAGTGGTACACTGCATTATAGCCAGTCAACTGATCAGATGAAGAAATTTTGTTTTCAATCATAACTAATGTGCAAGATGTCATTGAAACAGAACTTACATGGAACCGGAATTCTTCAAAGTTAATAATATAATTGCAGCTTGCAGCACATTGAAGTCCATATGGTTTTCACATATCCTGGAGAAAATTCAGGTGTCTTTTAGTTCATAAAGAGAATAGCAGGTAGGACTTTACATATAGTATCAACTTCTGCCTAGACCTCTGCAAAGGCACCTGTTCCTGTTCTGGTCTCTCTCTCTCTCTCTTTCTCTCATATATATATATATATATATATATATATATATATATATATATATATATATCTTGAAATATAATCTCCTCTAAAGGATCCAAGACAAATATCCTATATCATCACCCACCAGGATACTAGGAGATTGTGTGAAAGGGAACATTTTTGTTCAAAGAAAGTATGCTATGAAGTACCTATAATATCAGAATGGATGTACAGTCAGTTTTTTTTTTTTTTTAAAGAAGAAAATTATTGGGCAGCCCCTATGGCCCAGCGGTTTGGCACTGCCTTCAGCCCAGAGTATGATCCTGGAGACTCAGGATCGAGAGTCCCACGTCAGCTCCCTGCATGGAGACTGCTTCTCCCTCTGCCTGTGTCTCTGCCTCTCTCTCTGTGTCTCTCTGTCTGTCATGAATAAATAAATAAATAAAATCTATAACAAAAGAAGAAGAAAATTATTAAGTTAAATACATTCACTAAGTACTAATATTCTTGAAGGGATGATTTTTAAAAATTGTTCAACAAAGTGTGAAGTTGTGGGTTATTAGGATAGAAAGGTAAAGTCCTTTCTTTAAAAAAATATGTTTGCTGTGCTTGCTCACTTTTAAATCTACATGTTCAAAACTGTTTCTCCACCATTCATTCCCACAATTCCCCCAAATGAACAAAAATATATATAAAAATAAAGTTTGAGAAAAAATCAAATAAAGTCAGATGATTTTATTTAAAAAACAAATGTTGGAAGGAGACAATAAAATCTATTCGTATGCTCTTTTGACAGTCCTTCTGTCTACAGCATCTTTGGCCCCTCATTCATCTTTGGGTTTTTTTGTACCTTGATCTACTGTTCAATTCTTGACTTGTTTTGCTGGATAATGATAGAGTGTGTTCAATTCGGGTATTTTTCAAACCATGATGCCATTTTGAGGAAAGTGACAAAAGCTAGACTATTGACCATATGTCACTCAAGTTTTCTGTTATATTTGACCCTTTATTTGGGATAACTTAATTGTGACCAAAATCCACATTTACTAAGACTGATTAGTTTATAAACCCCAGTGAACTTTTTTATTCTCAAATCAGATGAGACCGTACACCAGGAAAGTTACTTGTTTGCTAAACTGTGCTCATTTGCAAACCCCTTTGAATTTGCCACTTTGTCTTTCCTGTCCTTTTCAATGCCCCAGAAGGCTAAATACTTCATAAAGCACATTGCCTGTGCCCCCTACTCTCCTACTCCAGTTGGAATCAGGCAATAAAAGGCACAGGCAAGCAGTTGTAAAACAGAGGGAACATTCTGGATATTTATCTTTCTCTTTGCCTCCATGCCCCCATCAAGATGCTAGCTGTGTTGCATTCCTACAGGCACCTTTCCCAAGGAGCAAGTTCTTCTTTTCATGGCTCTAATATTTACTAAGCATCAGAAGCACTTCTTCATCTTTCTCTTGCGCAGACAAGCCCTGCGGTGCTAACAGCCTGCTGGTTGTCTTGGGTCAGTTACCTGGGAAATGGACTCTGAGAGGGATATTTCTGTTGAGGAGCTTTACTGGGAAGTGTACTCAGGAGAAACACCTGCCCAGATGGAAGGAAGCAGGGGTGGATGAAGAGAAAAGTTATCCTCTGATGCAGTGACAGCAATGACTTCTGCTCTAAAGCTGGGATGGACTTTAAGAGAAGCTGGATCCTCCTGGTAGACAGCCTGGGAGTTTGCATTCGCTGAGGACCTGTCAATGTCTGGGGGCTTCCCAGAGAAGGGGCATAAGCTCAGATGAGGCCGCCTTCTTTGGCAGAGGACAGTTTTGGTGCGTCCTCAGCCCAGCCCTTCCCACAGAGGGAGGAAGAGTGGATTATCACGAAGGAGAGAGCAAGGCAGCGCGTCACTGCATCCACTACCGTAGTCTTCTCCAGCTTTGGTTGGTTCCTCTAACTTTGCTCAAATCACTGTAAATAATCCCTTCATTGTGCTCACTTTGGTTAAACCTCTTGAGGAAGCATCTGTGTTAGTCCATATTCCCAACTGATCAAGTTTTGGAAGAGAGATGGAGCGGCTAATACGTATCACTTACCTACAACATATGTTATCTGCAGGAAGTTAAAGTTGTTTTTTAACGTTTTCTGGGCAGTTTTTGATATTTCCACTTTTAAGTCTGGGTTCTACACTTACCTCTCATTGACCCTGGGGTAGTGGTAGGTTAT
The DNA here is from genome assembly GCF_011100685.1 of Canis lupus familiaris. Taxonomy (NCBI): domain Eukaryota; kingdom Metazoa; phylum Chordata; class Mammalia; order Carnivora; family Canidae; genus Canis; species Canis lupus. The sequence goes on along the minus strand of NW_023330636.1, from coordinate 47,491 downwards.
TTATAATATTGGTTCTGTGGCTTCTTTCTGCGTAAAATATAGACCACAATAGCACCTATCTCAGAGGACTGCAATGAGGATTACACATAATACTCAAGGGATGAGAAGCATATCTGGCACGTAGAAAGCATCACATAAAGGTAACTTTACTATTACTTACAGTTTTTATTTAATCTCTGTAGAGCTGTTCCCATTAGACATTTTAACAGCAAGTCCTGGATTTAGTATTATACCTAATTTCTCTGAAGTTTAAATGGTGGAAATCCTTCAGAAATCCATTTTGCTGCAAAGTTTTAGTGTAGTTTATTCTTATTCCCCTGCCTCTTTAATGTAAACGAATGTCTAATTTCCCCTATGCTTAAAGTTCATGCACTGGCCAAAGTTTTCCAAAAATATATGTTTACTTGTAGGTAATTTTAAATATTTCATTTCAGTGCTTTTGACTTTATATGGAAGCTTCTGAACATTTAAAAATGTCCATTATATCCTAAAATCATGTTTTACTCATTTATTTTAATGTTGTCTTTCACCTGATTGATTTAGATATTGGCTTACTATGTTGTGTTCATTGTTGTCTGCTAATTTATTTCTTTAATACTTTATCCAACCAGAAAGGAACAGGATAAGATAGCACACTGATGCTAATGTCTGTCCAAGGCTTATATTTAAGAAATTTGATTTGACTTTTTCCATGTATACATTTGAAGAAAACTTAGCAAAAGTAAAATCACTTGTCTTTGCCCATGTTTTCTGCTTTTGGCAAGAAAAGTAGCACTTTCCTTCTGATTTTAGCAAATGTGAAAATTATGTTTACGTGAATCTAGAATTTTGGACCACAGAAGGAATACAATTTTTTATTTGAAAAAATCCAAATGAATCTATTCCTGCTTTTCATTTATCATTAAATGGATATGAACCTTTGAAAGGTGGAAACTTGTTTTTGAAGATAACAGTTCTGCTTTATTATTGAAGGCATCCTGATTATTTCAACTTTACTACACTTTTTAGAAATGTAAATTGGGGGTTAATATTTTACTGTATTAGTTTCACTGTTGGCAAATGGAAAAAAAAAATCCGAATCATGATATTTGTCTGGCTATCAAATTTTCTGAAGAGAAAATATATTCTTCATGGACGTGCCAAATAGCTCTCATTAAGCTTAATGGTGACTAAGAACATTATGCTTAGACACTGGAAAGATAATACAAGGACATTAGGATCAAAATGGATTTTAGGCCTATTACAAACAATTCCTGCACTAGAGTTATATATAACACATAAAACCGACTTAAAGACTTTGGAGTAGGTCATAAAGCATTCACAAATGATGTCAAATATATATGCAGATTGAAGACCATAAATGATCAGATCAACAACACAGTGGCGAAAACTTTGGGAAAGAAAATTAAGCTCTAACTTTATGTGTGGCTTTTTGTAACTACAGAGGTACAGATTTTATTTTCATCATATATATACCTTATGAATTATTTATTATTCTAATAAAATAACATCATTTTACAATTAAAAAATCAGAGACAATTTCATAGGATTAAGATGTTGCTCTTTAGATTGCATTTGGTTTTCATGAGCATTCTGATTTTGATTTGAATATTAGCTAGCCAACTGGGGCCTGACAAATACTGAAATATATTTAGTTCATCATTTCATGGGGGAGTTTATTCAAATTTGGCTTCTGTGTAGGTATACATATGAATTAGAACTTTTCACTGGAAGACTGATAAGTGTGGCAAAGTGAAAAATAAAAATGCTGTTGATTTACACCTGTTAGGGAAACACCCCCCACACACACATACACACAATTTATTAATCTAAAGAAAGGAACAGCCAGAAGTCTCCATGCCATCCTATTGTTCTAGATAACTGAGATTCAGATAGCCTCCTGGAGAGTATCTCATAGTGTACCTGGAATTACGTGGCAATATCCCTGCTGATGATCCAAGTTTATATAAAATTGGGCCTCCGTTTTTTCTAATAATCCTTTCTTTTACTCAATATGTTTGCATCATTTGGAAAATATCCTCTAAATCAATTTCTCTATGCTTCCCTTTTGTCGTCTATGCCCTCACATGTAGGATATAAAATGACAATTTAAAACCTGAACTATTGTACTGAGCGACCCAATGTCATTTGTTCAAATGAGATAACTAGTATAGATTAATGATATATATGTATTTGAAAACAGGAAGTCGTAAATATTCATATATTGTAGAGTATTATGAAGTACTTCCATGTAAATGAAAGGATAATAGATCCACCAAGGGTTGTCTCTCTGACCTCAGCCTGTCTGGGAGTCCTGACCTCACACCGTTGATCTTGGCTATGGAGGGGCTTGGCAGTTGGGAATAGCAGACTGATTTATTTAAATATTCAAATCCATTCAATGAAAACAAATGCTAGGAGAATGAGAATTAAAGGCATTGTATTTAATTATCATTTGCTACATGTCTACAGAGTACTTAGTATAAAAGTAGGTGCTATCCCCACTGTAAACGTCTTTCCTAATAAAAAAATATAGATATCTGTGCTTTAAATACACATGAGCTTGAATTTAAATTTTGTTACACTTCTTACAAAAATTACAAGATTTCAATAGATCTTTATAACAGTATTGCTGGTAAATTTGCCATCCAAACATAGGTTGATTTTTATAATTCGGGTTTAATTCATTTACTCTAGAATCATTTGTCTTGATTTGCCTGATTCTACAGCTTACACAAGTGTCCCCTCCATTTCTGAATATCCACTGAATGAAAGGCAATTGAACCCATGGAAATGCTCATTTGTGAGATTGTATCTAGTGAGCAGGAATTGGAATACTACAGTTTTACAAGCCAAATCTGCTCCACTACTTGGTTTCAGAAATAAAATTATATTGGAATGGAGTCATACCCATTTACTCTCATTTTGTCTATGTTCCTTCGCACTGCAAAGGCAGTGTTGAACAGTTACAACAGGGGCCTATAACCTTTGGTACCAAAAATCTTTTGATCTGGCCCATATTTAGGGGAGTATTCCTTTCATTGTGAGGCAAATTTTAATCGATCAACACTTAAAGACAAAAAAAGACACACACACATACACACATGCCTTTAATGTCTTATCCAAGCATCCTGTTTTGCAGGATCCAAAATATTTTTGATAGAAAAACAAAAAAAAAAATCAAAGATTGGTTCAACATAGAAAGATCTCAAGGACAGACATGTTTTAGGAAATGAGAAGTCTGCTCATCTCAATGATACTCACAAAGGGAGTGTTGTTTTTAAGGGACATTTGGATGAGACCTATAAAAAAAAAAAAAACTGTTAACAAGAAAGAGCCTATGTCCTTAAGAAGTAGGCCTTTTATTTCCTGTCACTGTTAATCTGGAATTTCATAAATTGATGATGGCAACAATAGCAGATTTAAAAATCACCGGTAAACTTTCACAGAGAGTGATGAAAGAATTGGGGCATTCATGTCTTGTGTCTCAGGTCCAGAATAAAGCTTGAATTGTTACTAATGCTAGTGTGCTATATTAAGTGTAATTGAAGCATAGAAGGCAGAATGTTTGAAAGAGTCTCTTAAAATAATCTATAGTTCCTCCTAGGCTTTTCTAAATTGAAAACAACATGGTTACCACTACATATTTGCCACTGAGTATTAAGGTTTTATCTCTCAGAAAATGAGATAGAGGTTTGATGCTCATAAATCAAGAGGCATCTGCTTAAAAAAAAATACATGATGTGTTGGTGAGGGAGCTTAAAGCTACAGAGCATCCCATCTGGAATTACAAACTGGCTGTGGCTCATACATTATCACGGCATTCTAATCCCATGTTGGAACATGGCTAATTCCATCCCACAGTGTGTTTGTTACCCTCTTGGAAGAGACCACGGTTTGCCTATTTCCACTGTGAGCCATGTGACACCCACTCTCACTGTTGGTGTTGCCCTTACCTTTCCAGTGGGTCACTGGGGACAGGACTTAGCTCGTCCTGCTGATCCCACAGGCCACATAAGGTCTGTGGAGAGCAATGACCATTGAAATATTCCACCATGAATCACAGTTTTAGTTTTGCCAATTAGAGGTCTTTATTGTCTCTTTTGCTTTACTCTTGACTATGTTAGCCTTTTCAGGCATGAACCAGGAGCCAGGTTACAGAGTCCCTTAGCCACTGGAAATGTACGTGGCTTGACATGTGGTCCATCTGAGCTTTCTTCGCTTCTTGAGATAAAGACACTTCCCACCCTCCTCGGTGGTGGGGAATTGAAGGAGTTCAGAGAATATTTCCTATAAATAAATAAATAAATAAATAAATAAATAAATAAATAAATACCATCTATTATAGCCTGGTGACTTAGTTAAACATATAATTGCCTTAACATTTGGCTTCACAGGCATATTATGAGTGTTTAGTATAACCAGAGGGTGTGATTATTAAAATTACACTAAAGAGCTGACTTTATGGGCATGTAGGGGGCCTGTGCAAACGAACAAGGCCTCGTGCTCAGACAGGGTCTATGTTTAGCTCAATGCCCTGCTATTTCCTTCTCAAATCCTTAGCCACTTTATCTTTGAACTTGTGTTTTGTTAGTGAAGTCTGAAGGGAAAAGAGACTTATGCAAATGGGAGTTCACCATTCCTAGCTTCCCTGTTGCTTACAGCATTCATGGTGCCCCCACCCCAACCCTAGAATGCTGGTGAACCTGCAGTCCATGAACAGAACAGAAAGACTTAAAGCCAGTATATAAGGTAAGGTTACACATGTGACTTAGAAAGCAGGGACGCTGATAGCTTTGAGAGTCACACTTTCCATCTGAACTAAAATATGCTTAGAATACAAGAAGGCAATTGTGACCTAAAAAAAATACAAATGCCAACACACCCCATCACATTGTTTCTGGCTCACATCTGTTAGCCAGCCACCAGCACTGGAAATGAGGACACGGAAAGGGAGTAATAGGAACTCTTAGCTCCTGTTCCTTTCAGCCTGTCCTTACACAGTTCACTGCAGGCAGAAAGCACTGGTTGGATGTACACATATCTGGAAGTGAAACGAGGTTGGGTTAATGTTATGCGGTGTTCTCCACTGTTCTGGTAATAAATAAATATATGGCTGTGCACAAACTCTGAAATAGAAATTATGAAATTTTGGTGATCTAATGAAAATCAACTGCACTTCTACTTGCATTTAAAACTGGGATTGTGAAAAATGGTACAATGCAGGCTAATAATTTAGAATTTTACTTTCTTTGCTTAGAATGACATTAAAGAACAACAACAACAAAATGCCCTGGTGAATTTAGAGAAGGAACATTCAGGAAAAGGGACAGCTTTATATTTCTGAACTGCTAAGAGCACATTTCCAGCTTTTTGAACAAGGGTTTGACATTTTCATCTAGCAATAGACTCCACAAATTATTTAGCTGACACTATTAAATAGCCATTCAAAAACTCAATATAAAGGAAAACAAAATAAGAAAAAAAATCCCCTCTGCCTGTGTCTCTGCCTCTCTCTGTGTGTCTCTCATAAATAAATAAATAAAATCTTCTAAAAAAGGGGAGGGGCGCCTGGGTGGCTCAGCGGTTGAGCATCTGCCTTTGGTTCAGGGCATGATCCTAGGATCCAAGACTGAATCCCATATCAGGCTTCCTGTAGGGAGCCTGCTTCTCCCTCTGCCTGTGTCTCTGCCTCTCTCTCTGTGTGTCTCTCATGAATAAATAAATAAAATCTTTAAAAAAAGGGAAAAAAATCATACGGATTCTGAAAAATGATCCTTGCTCACTTCCTTGTATATTTCCTCTTGGGATTTGTCCTTATACACCTACAGTTTCTCTTTTATTTCTCACCCTCCTTCTTCTCTTAATGGAATTACATATTGCAATAATAGTATTATTCTCTCCACCTAGAGGGTTCTTCTCCCACTGCCTGAATGGTTCTTTCCCTCACTTTCTCCAGGTATTCATATAAACCTCCAGAAAGACCTTGCCTGACGGCCCTCTCCCACCAACCCTGACACCACTAAGAGCCATAGCACTTATGCAACTTTAATGACCAACTGACATACTACCTAACTTTGCTTAATTATTACCTTACTATTTGTCACCCTATCTTTGTCAGTCCAGGCTGCTATAACAGTAGTTTATAACAGCAGAGTTGATTTCTCACAGTTTTGGTAGCTGGAGTCCAAGATCAAGGCAGATTAGGTGTCTGGTGAAAATTAGCTTACTTCTTCATAGATACTTGTCTTATTTTGTGTATCCTCACTTGGTGGAAAAGCAAGAGAGCTCTTTTGGGGGCTTTCTTACGAGAAGCCCATTCATGAGGGCTCTACCTTAAATGATCTAATCACCTCCCAAAGTGTCTATCCCAAACACCATCACACTGGGGATTTGGTTCCACCACACAAATTTGGGTGTAGGAACAGACACAGAAATTCAGTCTGCTGCACATCCCTGATTAAAATGCTAGCTCCATGTAAGTTCCATGATGACAGGATTACCATAATTCGATCCATTCATTGCCATAACTGTTTGGCTTAGAGCATAGTGCTCAATAAAAGTTTATTGAACATATGCATTAATATCATACAGTCATTTTAGTTAATGATGGTGCTTTCGTGCAGCAACAAGCACAAGAGCCCCGGATAGATTCTTTCACTTAATCCTTATACCAACCCTCTGATTATTAGTATTTTATAGATGAGTATAATGACAGGAAGTGCTAGATCTTGAAGTATGTTCCCAGATTACAGTATTAACATCTCTTGGAAAACTCAAATTTTTGAGCCAAATTCCAGATATTCTGAAATAGAAACTTTGGGGATGGGAAGCAGCAACTGTCTTCTCAGTAGGCCTCTAGGTGATTCTGATGCATACTGAAGCTTTGTGAACCACTGGGATAGGTTATTGGACTATAATAATAATAATATGTGGAGCTGGGATGTGAATTTTTAGAGTCTAACAGCAAATGCTATGAACCACTGGGGCACAGCCCTCTGATGAGCACATGCCTTTTCACATCACCCACTCCACATCTAAGCATCACTCTGCTTTTAATGCAGCATCTTATGTACTTCTGCACCATAGTGGGAATGACTCTGAGACAGCAATGTACTCAGAGTACTGAGTACTCTGTACTCTCATCTTCCTTTGAATCTTGTTCTACAGTGGTGATAGGCATTCTTAGATTTCAGTATAATATATTGATATCTATTTAAAAGCAAACTTGTTAGTAGTACCATGGGAAAAAAAAATGTCAGACTTGGTACAATATTAAAACTGCTTTGGAAGACCCTAGTTCCTTTTGCTTTCCTAACATGGTATCGGATGCTCTACACTACACTGAGGAACATTGTTTCATTCCCATTAGTTGACTCTAAAACCCATGTGATCCTAAAACAAAGTTCAGGTGATTACAGTACTTAGACATGCCAATTTTGCAAAACAGAGAGTGATTTATACTTCTAAGATTGGTTGCAGCTCTTCACAGAACTAAATGAATAATTATATAAAAGCAAAAATTGCCAAAGTAGGAGATAATTCAAAATGATTTATCTCTTGTGATAAATTTGATGTTTCAGTCATTTGACTTCTATTGGGTAATTACCATATACCAGGTATTGAGGATATCTAAATTTAGTGAATTAAAGGCACTTATTCATATTTAAAATATATTTGGCTGTTATTATTTCAATGCAACCAATGCATATAAAGTACTCTTATATTGTTTTTTGAATTATTAATTAAAAGTTTGATAATACGAAATTTAACAATATTGCATAGTATTCAGAAAATAGAAAATTTTGAATTTTGGAGTATTTCATTCTTAACTTTTTTGCACACACATTAATTATAATAAGTATAATTATACTATTTCTATTATCATATTATAAAATATAAATTATCTAAATTATTACATGGTAATAACTAATAACTAATAACTCTATTAACTATTTAATAACTATTAATAACTAATAACTATTTTTAATGATAACTATTAATAATAATAGTATTAATTAATAATAATTAATAACCAATAACTATTTTTAATGATAGCAAAATATTTCTTTGAATTGGCATGCTATCATTGACTTAACTATAGGCTAAATATTTTTGAATATCTGAATTATTTCAGTTATTCAAAATGTCACATGCCATTGTGTAAATGATCTTGCATTAATCAAGTATTTCCATATGATGTCCCTAAAGCTTTACATTTAAGTATTTTTTCAATATATTATAATCGTATATTCTTAAATTTAAAAATTCATAGTGAAACAAATCTGAGTAGATTCAAACTGATGTGAAGTTGAAGTCAATACACCACTTTATTTGGTTAGCTACTTCATGAATTTATGAAATGAAATGCATACAGCTGTGGAGTATTTTTAAGAGAAAAGCAATCATCTCATTATAAAAGATGTTGAAACTCTTATTACAGCTGTTATAAGATTGAGTTTTAACAATGAAGTTTTGTACTTCAAGTGTCTTAAAATGTAGTAACACAGCCTTAGCTTATTTAGGTACTTGCTTCTCTATATATTAGTAATATATAATAGTTAATAATGGCAATGCCAGTAGTTATTAACATACATATATCTCTTATTGGTGCTTTTGATGGCAATATGTAAGCAGCTTTACCAGTTCCTTTACCAGTGAAGCTAAACATTTCTTTGTGTATACTATTTATATTTTCTCTTTATCAATTTGCTTGTTCATATAATTTGCTCATTTCTAGAACCTAAGATAGTTATATTTTCATATGACTTTCTCCGAGTTCTTGACACTCTTAAAGAGAATCTTTGGGGATCCCTGGGTGGCACAGCGGTTTAGCACCTGCCTTGGACCCAGGACGTGATCCTGGGTTCCCAGGATCGAGTCCCACATCAGGCTTCCTACATGGAGCCTGTTTCTCCCTCTGCCTGTGTCTCTGCCTTTCTCTCTCTGTGTGTCTCTCATGAATAAATAAATAAAATCTTTTTTTTTTTAAAAAGAGAATCTTTCTGTTTTGTAGCACATAAATACACATTTCTAACTTGTCTTTTGGTTTTAAATGTTTATTTAAATTACATTTTAAGGAAATTTTAAAATCTTTTATATTCAAAGTTTCCTTTTTTAAAAATTAGATTAAAATTTTCTGTAGTAACAAACCACTAACTCTTTTAGGAAGGAGCTTATTTTATGTATAATAATTAATAATGGCAATCTCAATAGGTTAAAAAAAATAGATATATATATCTTGTATTTGTGCTTTCGATAACAATGTGTAAATAAATCTTAACAGCTCCTTTTTTTTTAACATTTTTTTTTAAAGATTTTATTTATTTATTCATGATAGTCACAGAGAGAGAGAGAGAGAGGCAGAGACACAGGCAGAGGGAGAAGCAGGCTCCATGCAGGGAGCCCGACGCGGGATTCGATCCCGGGTCTCCAGGATCGCGCCCTGGGCCAAAGGCAGGCGCTAAACCGCTGTGCCACCCAGGGATCCTTAACAGCTCCTTTACTTGGATTCAAAAAATCATATACATATACATATATTACATGCATACATATACACACACTCATACATACATATATATGTATGTATGTATGTATGTATGTACACATATGTATGCATATAAAATCATTGGAAAAACATCTTTGAAAAATACATATATAAATCCCCATAGATCAAGAATGGCAAAACTCCTTTAAGAAGAGTTTGAAAGGCACCTGGGTAGCCCAGTGGATTGAGAGGCTGACCCTTGATTTTGGCTCAGGTCATGATCTCAGGGTCTTGAGGTCAAGCCCCCCATAGGGAGTCTGCTTGAGGATTCCATGCTCAGTGGGAAGTCTTCTTGAGGATTCTCTCTCCCTCTCTTTCGGCCTCTCCATTCTCTCACATGCTCTCTCTTCTTTCTCTCTCTCAAATAAATAGATACATCTTAAAACAAGAAGAGTTTGAAAAACAACAATTTAAGTAATGTCTCAGGATGCAAATAAGTTTGCTATATTACAGACAAAATTGGTTAGTATACATTATGTCAGTAAAAATACAACACTTAGCATTACCTTTCTTACCAGATAGAAATAATTTGCCTTCTAAGGGAAAAAAAACTACACATTTACATGCAACTTCTCAGACTGAAGGCCTTAATGAATACTAAATTATAAATCAGGCAAAAACATATTCTGGAACAAATTAGTACTTTTTTGTGAAGGGCCTGATAGTAAACATTTAAGTTTTACAAGCCACATATAATCTCCTTGCATAGTCTCCTTCACTTTGTCTTTTATAACATTTTAAAAACGTAAAAATTCTTTTCAACTTATTGGTCATAAAAAAATAAGTCATTTGGTGAATTTAGGCAGTGTGCCGTAGTTTGCCAACCCCTGTTTCATAGAGTTAATGATTCTTGAGTAGGTTAATTCAACAATTCCCAGTGTGCCATTCTAAGGACACTTCATCATCTTATTGTCTTATGTTTATATTTTGGATATATTTTTCTTAACAATTCTAATTGTTCTTATAAATATTCTTCAAATATTTGTACAACAAATCTTAGTATCATTTTTTGTTGTTGTTGTTGGCCTAAATAATTTATATAGCTATAGCAAAGAAAGCTAATTAACTATACAAGCTTCCTTGTAGTATGATTAACAAATCTAGAGCTATACAACATTGAGCAATTTTTTTTGTTTTGTTTTTTTTTTTTGTTTTTTCTTTTTTTTTTTTGTTTTTTTTGAGCAATTTTTTTTTAAAGGAGGCTTTCTTTTTTTTTAAATTTTTATTTATTTATGATAGTCACACAGAGAGAGAGAGAGAGAGAGGCAGAGACACAGGCAGAGGGAGAAGCAGGCTCCATGTAGGGAGCCCGACGTGGGATTCGATCCAGGGTCTCCAGGATCGCGCCCTGGGCCAAAGGCAGGTGCTAAACCGCTGCGCCACCCAGGGATCCCACATTGAGCAATTATTAAAGGAGAAAATTTTCATTTGGAAATTTTATAAATAATCTAGGATTGCATTTTCATTATTCTCTATTTTTCCAGCAGTTTCTTTTTAGTCACTCTTGTTAGTTTTTTGTTTTGGATTTTCTGAAACCAATCCTCAAAATTCATCTCCAGAGATTTATTTTTGGTACCTATAATTAAGGGTAAATTTCTCACTTCTCAAGGTCCTGGCTTCTAGCCTTCTAGGAAGTAACATAAACTTCTTTATCACCTGTAAGAACTAGAACCTATAAAAACCATAGAACAATTACCAGATCTGTTTCCTGGAAGGGTTTTGTAGGCACTAATTCCATATAGGAAGTATAATATTCATCTTTAATAGTGGCATTATCATAGGTGGTCAAATACAATTTGACACTCCAGTTATGACTTTGGACACACAATCGGTTTGTAGAATTATATTCTTGTAAACAGGATGACAATTCTTATTAAACCTAAAAAAATAACACCTTTACCACTGAGTGAAGAACTAGTGTCAAATGACAATAGAGAGAGAGAAAAAAGTAAAGAACTAGTAAAAGTGTTGCTTGAATCTAGGTCTAGAAGTAGATCAGGCCTAGACTTTCTTCTATACTCATTAAAATAGAATAGCAACCATGTAGCAGCAACACCATCATATATTCAATAAAAAGTAATCACAATTAGATTTCTTTCAACATCTCATTCATTTCTTCATTAATTCTTCTTCCAGTGGATTTTGGGCCAGCAGATTGCCCTCCTGAGTCATCTATTTCTTAACCAAAAAGATAAAGAAAATCCTGACTCAGTTCTCAGTATAGTCTTACAGTTTTCTAAACAGTGACAACTCAGAAGCCCATATATATGAATCTTTCCCTTGATATAACAGTAGTTAAGAATACCTGGTACAGTTGTTGTTGTTTTGCCAGAGAGGCCATGAGACTGTCCTTCATTTTTGAAAACTCATCAAAATCTGTAGTTTGTGGCAGAGCCTTGAGGCAACCATGAGGGGGAAAGTAGAAATAACCTGTTGATGATAGACTGACTAGAGCTTGTTATCTCATTATAGCAACCAGCAGTGTAAGAATGGACAAGATTGTTTTGGAGTGAAATAGATAACTCTTTTCTAAGAAACTGATCAATGTTTCCCTTAAGGGTAAGAACATAGTGTGGACAATGAAGGCATTGATACATTTCCAGGGAAATCGATATATCTTGTAAAGGCTAAAATTTTTAAGACATATTTTTATTGGTAATTTTTACTTGTGTAAAATTAAGCTGAGAAAGACTAAGCTTCACCTTTCATCTGACACCTCTTGCCTTGTAGATCATACACTAGTGTTGAGCTAATTAATAAGAAAGAAACACCACGACAAATCTGATTATTTCTAGTGTCCTCCTTTTTTGAAGTGAAAGAAAAAAATGATTATGATTATTGCAAACAGCCATTTGGGAAACATGAAAGATAATTTTGAATCTAAAAGACATCTTGAAAATTATTTTTTTTCTGAATTTAGGATATGATCTAGAGATGGCAAAATCAAATGAATTATCAAAAAATTTATGGACATTTGATTAAGATATGAGCATAGATGCCTGAGAAAAACAACTTTGGCTTAATAACCTACTAGCCTAGAGGATAATAGAGTATTTTAAAATATATACATAATAGAAAGTAACATGAATTTAAAGAAGCATCGCTCTTTCTGAAGGAATGAATACCCACTGTTTGCTTTTATTTTTAAAACATTTATTTATTTTAAAGAGAGCAAGAGAGTGTGCATGCAGAGAGGGGCAGAGAGGGAGACAGAAGGTGAGAATCAGAAGCAGACTGCATGCTGAGCATGGAGCCCAATGCAAGGATTGATCTCATTACCACAAGACCATAACCTGAGCAGAAACCAAAAGTAAGATGCTTAACCGACTAAGTCACCCAGGAGCCTCTCATTGTATGCTTTTAAAAATAATCAAAGATAACCAAGTCAGCATAAACCACAGGAAATTATCCTGGCAAAATACTGTCCTTATTATATGGGAAGATTATCCAAAAGATACTATTTACTACTATTTGTTGGAAACAGACTAAATACTCTAAGACCAAATAGTCATTTTACCCATAAGAAAACCAAAATTCTAGTGTTTTTTAAAGATTTATTTATTCATTTTAGAGACACAGAGAGCATGAGCTGAGATGCAGAGGGAGAGGGAGAGAGAATGGCAAGCAGACTCAGCACTGAGTATGAAGCCCCATGCTGAGCTCAAGCTCAGGACCCTGAGATGACAACCAAACTGAAATCAAGGGACAGGGGCTTCCCTACTGTGCCACTCAAGTGCCCCAGTTTTGTTTTAATGTAACTTTTAGCAAAAGAGAATCCACAAATTTTTCCTTTTGAATGAACAACCCTTCAAAGCTGAATAAACTTCGATGTTTTGATACATGTCACCATTTCTTTTCAGATTCAATGTTTACAGATATTGCATATTACTTTTCCATGGCTGCCATAAGAAATTACTGCACTTGGGTGGCTTAACACAATAGAAATTTATTCTGTCACAGTTCTGGAAGCTAGAAGTCTGTAGGCAGGGCCAAGCTGAAGTCTCTAGGGAACTATTATTTCTTACCTTTTCCAACTATTGGTGGCCTGAGGCATTCCTTGGCCTGTGGCAACATGACTCCAATGGCTGTGTCTATTTTCACAGGGCCTTCTACCTCCTTTGAGCCTCTGCTTCCTCAAGTAGTATCCCCCCTCCCCTGCCCCTGCCCCACCCTGTATTGTCTCCTTTTCTTATAAGGACACCAGTTACCCAAAATTAGAGCTCACCCTAAGGAGATCATCTTAATTTGATTATATCTGTTAAGACTATTTCTAAATAAGTTCACATTTACAGGGGACCTAGAGATTAGGACTAGATTACATCTTCTGGGGGAACATAATTCAACTCAAAATAAATTGTAAACCAAGGCAAATAAAATGAACTTCCCTTAAATATTCCACAAACTGTATTGCTACTTAAATTTTGTCTTACACTGTACCTTTTTCCTATTCTGGAACAAGCTGATGTTTGTTTTAGGTTAAGACAAAAGTATTTTCCCTTACAGTAGGGGAAAGGGGGGTGGATAGCAGAAGGATAGGGAGACATCCCATTACTTTCACTTCTATTTCTTTGACATTATTGTTGCTAAACTCTTAAGCAAATTAATGAATTTCTATGTTGCAGAGAGAATTGGGAAATAGGCCGCTTAGAACTAATATTTTAGCACATGAACAAAGCTCACAAACATATATACTAAGAACTATTACAGCTTGAACTATTTCTTTAACATTTTCTTAAATGGAAAAAATAAAGATATTTTAAAAAAACCCAAAAGGTACAGTTATTCTATGACATTTTTAATTTTAAAATAAAATAAAATAAATAAAACAAATTAAATTAAATTAATTGAGCAAGAATTCTGAATTTTTTATTAGAAATGTTTCAGATACCCAAAAGTTACCATTAGCACAATCTAATTTTGTTCCCAGATTTTAAATTAACTAATAATCTGAGGAGTTATGTTTAAGCTGACATCCTAGAGGGTGTAATCACTGTTGAATTCTTATAAGTTCACTAAAAGTATAATTTAATGTATTTTAACAATATCTGTAGTCTATAATCTTACCCATTAATACAGGAGTACTGTTAGTTTATGTGATCTGTACCAATATAAGAAGTTTAGAAAGTTCATATTAACTAATATTTTTATAAGACCTAAGCCCAAGCCGTATTTAAAAATGATGTATATTTGTATGATAATTCAAATATTAAGATTAGAGAAAAGATAGTCCTTTTAACCAAAATGATAAAACCAGTCTGACTTTACCAAGGATTCACCTTGGTTAGGTAAACTTGAATTCTTGGGTAAGATGGTTCTGAGTTAGTCAGTTTGAGATGTTTATTTTCCTTGTTTAAGACCAACACATTAATTCTGTTTTTGTTTTCTTTTCTTTTTTTAAATTTATTTATTCATGAGAGACACAGAGAGAGAGAGAGAGGCAGAGACATAGGCAGAGGGAGAAGCAGGCTCCATGCCGGGACCCCGATGTGGGACTGGATCTCAGGACTCGATCCCAGGATCCCAGGATCATGCCCTGAGGTGAAGGCAGATGCTCAACCACTGAGCCACCCTCGTGCCCCAAGACCAACACATTTAAATTGTAGGAAGTCATTTCCTTCTTTCCTCACCCCTAGAAGTTGTCACTTTTCATTGTTTGCTTTATTTTTTTCTATAAAATGTAAATATAGAAATTCTTTTATTCAAGAAAAATTATAATCAAATTTGTGTACATTTATGAGGAACAAAAATATTTCAAATTCTTACACGAGTGGTAAGGGCTTTCTTCAATTACAAGTAACTGAGACAGGAGAGAACTTGCAATGTCTGGTCTATACTTTAACCAAGATGAAATCTACATGGAACATAAAAGCTCACTTATCTGGATCTCAAAGGGGTTTCTCCTCTCCAGTGTGCATGAAATGTTGTAATTGATTAAAAGTCATTGTGGATAAAGAGCAAAACAAGGAAAAAGAAGACTAGCAAGTAAATGTTCTTCCATTTCTAACTCAAGAATGGAAACCGAAGATCACCAAACAGTCAGACCACAAAATTTGATTCTCTACCCATTGCTGTTCCCTATGGAGAATGATATTTTATTTTTTAATTTTTTTTTTTAATGATAGTCACAGAGAGAGAGAGAGAGAGAGAGAGGCAGAGACACAGGCAGAGGGAGAAGCAGGCTCCATGCACCGGGAGCCCGACGTGGGATTCGATCCCGGGTCTTCAGGATCGTGCCCTGGGCCAAAGGCAGGCACCAAACCGCTGCACCACCCAGGGATCCCGAGAATGATATTTTTTATCATGAACCAACCATCAGAAGAGTCGAACTTTGCCAAGAACCAGAAACAAAAATAAAGCTAAAGAGAAGGAGAAAGAGAGAGAGAGAGAGAGGAATTCAGTGAAGGTCATATAGTGCACCTTGGGCATTAATCCAAAGTCCAAAGGGAAATAAAAGTGGACTGGAAAGCTTTTCTAGAAATTAAGCTTAATCTGCTTCAACATTTTGAGGGAACCTTGAAAATTGCAAAGGTATCACTTTCATTGTCAAAATCACGTTTCAAACAAACACAGAGTGAGCACATCTCAAAGATATATTTGACTCATTAATGAAGGGCCCAGTAGGATGCTAAAGTTGGTTGAGAACATCTGAGACACACGAATTTTTATAGTTAGTTGGGAAGGGCATGATGAAATACATCTGCTAAGCTAGAAAAAGAAATTGTTTAATGTCCTATAGGTCATTAAAACTGTCAATTTGTGGTTATCTTTTATATTGGACAAAAGTGACTTACTTCTCTACTAGACAGCAGTATACAAGTTAATAGTAACCTTACCGAACTCTGGGCATAAATCAGTAGTAAATAGCGAGTCCAACAGAAAGATGCACACCCCTAGAGAACTAATACTGGGTGAGCCGGTTATACAGCGCTCCAGTATGATATTAAGACATGTAACCATTTTCTGCCTTGTTTCCGCTTTTGGATTATTTTTCTTAACAGATCTTTGGGATTTACTGTACAAACAGATTTGGCAGCTTTTCCTTAATTGAAATGAGATAAATAAATCAAATTTGGGCTCTTTTGGTAAGAATAAGAGAATAAATAAGTCTTAGAGCCTTGGATATCGATAAAGGGATTATGTTACCGTGTAGCTGTTTATTACTCATGATTTATAGCATTTTATACTTTTATTTGAGCGCTTCATTTTTCTTTCAGGGTTTTACATATTGCTTCACAGTAGATTGTGGATTTAGGTGTGCCTCCACGGTAATGAAAATGATATTTAAAATGGCAGTCATATTAGGAAAATCTTAATTTAATATATGTCTTCAATTTAGTTTTTGAAAATAAATAAGCCAACGCAGAAGAGAAAATGGTATCAATGTGACAAACTAGTTTTTGTATGATAGCCACATAAGTTCTTGTTCTTTGTGTCTCACTTGTGGATATATAACTTTTCAAGAAGCATTTTATCAATATAAGGTGAACCACAATAGCAAAACCTTTTAGCTTATGTTTTCTCTGAACAGAATAGATGCTAGAATTCTGACAGGGTTTAGGCAAATGGACTCCTTACCTGCTTTTGCATTCATTTCTAAAAGCAGGTTTCTGAGCTGCATTGATTTTAGAAATAAAGCTGAAATCAGAACAGAGCATGTGCTCTTGGTATGCCCAGTTTCTGAATCTCTCTGCGGTATTTTGTTTCATCTGCAGGTGGTTTTCAGGCATATGTCCAAATTTTAAGTGCTCTGAATCATATATTCCAAGAGGGAATAAATGTCGTATCTGTTATTTATATCTAGTGGGTATCCTACCATGTGTTTCTAATAACGCACATATATCTTTACATCTGGAGAATTAGTCCATGCAAAAAATCATCAGATTTAAGTTTGTTTTAACCTGAAAATATTTGACCATGATCTAATCATCTAATCATCCAAGAACTTGAAGTAAGAAATTTATTAATCCCATTTTGTTGATAAACACACCAAAGCTTGCAGTGATTAAAGAACTTGCCCAATATCACTAAGCTTGTGAGTTGAATAAGGATTTGACTGGGATCTGGCCCCTCACTTCCTATATCCAATGCTATTACACTGCCCTAACCTAGTAACAGTTGCACCAACGTGTTGCAGCTCTCTCTGTTTCTACGACTCCTCACTGTATTCCTTTCACCAATATCCTATGTAATAGCTAAAGAGCTGTGGGGTTTTGTTTGTTTGTTTTGTTCTTTGTTTTTTCTTTCCAACAGTATTTAATTGTATTCAAAATATAAGTCAAACATTTTGTGGTTGTGGCCTACAAGGCACATCCCCGATTTGGCTGCTGCTTATCTAATGGTTCCATTTTCTCTCCTCTCCGCACCCCCACCACCCATCCCCCTTACAGCTTCTTTAACCTGATACATGCCTTTGGCATCTGAACTAGTTTCCTTGTGACATTGCCTCTCCCCTGATCTTTACAGGGCAGGCTTTCTCTCATTTCCCATCACCTACTTAAATGGCTGTCTTGACCACACTATCCAACATAACCCTCCGCCCCCACCAATCTTTATCCAACTGGTTTAGTTTAGTTTCTTCAAACCATGACATCACTCATTAATTCAACAAAATTTATTACGTACCTCTAGGGCCTATGACTCTTCCAGACATTGGGGATATAGCAGTAAATAAAACAGACAAAAACCCGTGGTTTCATAAAACGTACATTCTCATTGGCAGACAGAGATAACCAACAAATAAATAGGTGAACTCAATGATAACGTTAGTGGTGATAAGTATTATATAGAAAAAAAAAATTATAGTAAAGCCAGAAACCAGAGGATGTTAGGCAACAGTAAGTAAGTATTGCAATTTTAAATAGATGTTCAGGAAAAAAGCCTCTTTGAGAAGATGGGATTTGAGCCAAAACCCGAAGAAGCGAAAGGAGTGAGCTGTGCTTACATCTGCAGGAAGACAATTCCAGGTGCATGCTTTGACATTCCTGAAATACACCTACAAGTATCAGTCTTTGCTTTACATTGGACTCTAGTTCCATGAAATCAGGGACCTGATCTGGTGTTTTATCCTCAGGGCCCAGAGCAGTGCCTCCACATTAGATACCCTGTAATACCTGACCATTTTCTTCTGTTTACTTCCAGTGCAGTTTTTTTCAGTGATGATATATTTTTGGATTGTGTTTTTAACACATAGCCTATTGGATTACTGTCATCAGGGAAATGACGCCTAAATCCTTTTCCTGGTCTAACTGACATCTTACACATGCATTTTTATTACACTTCAGTACTCATATTATCTTGCACTTGGATGTGTTCACATTTCTCTGCCACTTTTTTAACCACCTGCACAGGCTCATAAAATCTTCCTCGTTTATAGCCATTAACTTGATATTATGCTGTCTCCCCAGAAGTTTGGTGTTATTTCCAAAATTATGACTCTTAGTATGTATTTCTTTTCTGTGTCATTTATTTAAATACTAAATGTGACTCGTCATGACAAAATGTGTCCATCCTGAGGCACAGAGATTCCCACCCATATGCTATTACTCTTTATCTCTGGTTTCCACACTTCAACCGTGAAAAACTAGTACCTCTAGACTCTTGGTTCCTTATTTTTTCCAATATTATTATTTGCATGAAACTCTGGCAAAAGCTGTTTGCGTGATTTCGTCTATTGCCTTCCCTTTCACTCTCTGGCCCTTACCATCCTTATCCTTAGTTCTAAATATTCTTAATATCGATGGTGTCTCCCACACCCACTTATTTGCTCCCCCCCACTCTTTTCTCATGCCTCTTCATTTTTTTATTAACCTTATACCATTAAGTATTATGGATCCAACTATCCTGAAATTCCAATTACATAAAAATGAAGATGTTTCAGCGTGGAAGTATTTCTGCATTTATATGGTAAAACCTTTAATCCTTAATTTGATTATAGAGAAGGAGAAACCTCATGAAAAGTGCAAAGAGTTCTAAGTAACTTGGTTTGGATTTCCTCTTCCTCCTCTTTTTAATTCTTTGTAAAGGCATCCCTAGCTACAGTTTTCCAATAATTTTCTTTTTGGTTTCATAAAGATCACAATAGCCTAAATTAGGAAGCTATTTGCATTCTCTGGATCTAAATATGCCTTAATCACACACACGCAAAGTCAGACAACTCAATTCATAATATTGACCTAAACCTGGCAAGAAGACAGATTTCTCATTTTTGTGCTGGGTGAGGAACTATGCCTTGCCTACAAAGATCTGGTGGAGACAGGGCAAGTAGCTGGCAGAAAGTGTGTTATACTGGGTGTCTCTAAGTTACCTGAGGTGCAGGCAGTCTGGATCACTCTCCCAGGCTCCTGTGCACATTTTACAGATGCTGCTTCATATGCTTCCTGGAGTCCTCAGGAGCATTTGAAATTCAGAAGCTTGGCAAAGACATGCTCATCTGATGCTTTCTTATTTAATCTTGCCGAAAGGGGTGATTCTTTGAAAGTGTGAAAATACCTTACCAAGCTACATCAACAGATGTATAGTAACGGAAACTCATTTTAAATACCTAAGGGGATTCATTCTCTTGACATACATTTAACTCCCATTATGATTAATGGAAGCATTACTTGATTTACAACATGCTCTTGCCTTTAGATGGCTAATGTCTGCAGAGGGAAGAACCTTCAGCAAAATTATGAACTTTATTCATGGTTCTACTATTATCTATTATGGGAAATAATTTCTTAGTTTAAGTTTAAGACCCTATGACTGGATTATAAGTATCACTATATCCGCCCATATTGATACAATCTCGAGTTTTGCAACAAATTACAAAAAAAAAAAAAAAAAAAAAAAAAAGGTCTCCTAAACTAATTAGGAATTTTCAACACAAGATTATTCACTGTCAAGTACTAATGACTGCAATAAAGGCAGAAAATTCTAGCTAAAACAAACAAATGATTAGACTCAGCAACACAATTAATGGCTTTACTAATTTGCCTTCCTTTCCTTCTCTGTTAACTTTTGTATGAACTCTAGCAGACGTATTGCTATCTAATACCTCGTATGAATAACAGGAACTGTCATCTAGCATTTACTGAAAGATATTATATGTAAACTATTCAGGCACAAGGAACTGACCTGGTAAATATCACTTTTCACAATGAAGATGTCATGAAACCATATATTGATGTCTTACTAAATACATAATTTTAAATAATAAACCATAATTCCATACTTTATAATTTTTATTTCCTCTACAAGTTAGACAGTCCTGGTCTATTTATAATAACAAGTTTAATTAAAGCCTCAAAGTGAGCTCTAGGCTTTATTTAATTTTCAAGCATTTAATTAAATTATTATTTACCTCTATGAACACCAGACAAAATACTCCATAAATCGTCTATCTTATATTTTTTTTCATGCAAGCTTTTACTCCAAGTATTATTGGCCTAAACTTATGAGAGAGCCTCTATTTGAGAGTTAGATCGGGCATGAGCATTAGAGATTTCCCCGTGTACGTTCTGAATTTCACATGCCCATTTAGTCTTGTGACTAGATGTGAAAAATGATGGCTCTAACACGTTGTGTTTCTAATAGTCAATTTTATGCTCAGTCCTTGATGTGGCTATATAGTAAACCTAGAGTGAAGGCAGAATTGTGTTTTTCTTTAATTAAATAATACAAGTGATTTCAATACTGTCGGCTTTATCACTTATTCATGCAATAAAATCCTATAGTATCTTAGGCACTAGCCTCGTTGCTATGGTGCTAAGAGGACCAAGAATCCTGCCATTTTGGAGCTTACACGTTAGAAACACAAATTTAAAACATCAAATTGTTCTGATAGATGTGGCATAATTGCCAAGAGTGGTTGTGCAAATTTTACATTCATGGTCTATAAATAGTGTATAAATAGTACTGTCTGGTGTTGTGCTATACACAGTATACATGCTGGTATTCAGTGACACTGACTTAGTTTTAATTTTACATTATGTAAATAGCAGACAAAAAACTCCTGAGTTCTTATCACCTTCTGCTGCTAAACAGATATACCATAGTGACTCCAAAAATGCAAATTGATTTCTATAGGTAAATAAATAAATAATTTCTGGTAACTTACCCTCAGGTACCTTATGGATGTCTCAGACGCTCAAAAGGCTTATTTACCTAGTCTCCTTTCTCAATAACTTTAGGGTCAAAATGAAACATAAGAAGGCATAAAGAATGAAAATACAAACCCTAGATTCTGTGCTAAATACTAAAAAATGGGTACTACTGTCATTTTTTAAAATGGGATCAGTTGATAATCAATAAGCTTTTTTGACAAGTATTGATTCACATGCTTATTCATAATCTGATTGGTAGTCTATAGGAGGTTTTTTAGGAATAAATGCCTGACTAAACTCACACTTTAAAAACTGTGACTGGGCACTAATCAAGGATTCAAGAATTGAGTCAAATTACCGTATAATTCAGTAGAGTGTATTCACTTGGAAAATATTTTTTTCAAAGTTTTTTTCCTTGTCTTTTGGAGAAACATATAAACTTCTGTTTGAACATTCTTTTTCTTTTCTTTTTTAAAATAAATCATTTGTTATCTTTCTTGGAATTATCTTAATCATGCATCATTTGGAAGCAGGAAAAGCTATGCAAGTTTTCTCAAATTAAATACAGTATTTTTTTAAAACAGAAATTTTATAGAGATTAAAACTGAGCTTATTCAGAAGTGGGAAGTTATCCTGCCCATATTCTATAAGATCTTACTGGTGCAGCATCTAAGTGTCTGGTTCTCTGTGCCCTAAATGCAAATTTCTTAGAAACAGAATATGATCAATTCTTTTTAGACAATGCTTATGTTCCAACCTTAACTAGCTGTGGTCATGAGAACAGGAATATATGTTACAACTACAGCTATTTAAAACCACCTTTTCTGCCAGCACTATGAGTTTGGAGCAAGCCCAAAGAAATGGGTATGAGATTGGCAAGAACACTTGGGTTGGAAATTTTCATTTGCACTAGGAGGCCAACTGCACCGACAGACCCGGGTCCCCTGCTTTCTGCTGGGTTCAGATAATAGAGTGATACAACAGGCAACTGAGGGGAGGAGAAAAGTGAGATTTTTTTTTTTTTTATTTCGTTGTTTTTTTCTTGTGAAGCCAACTTGGTTTGAGAGTTTGGAGGCAGAAACTGGACTGCAAGAAGCTGAAGAATAATATAAATAAAGTTTGGACAAGGAAGGATTGGAGGAGGTTAGCCTGAGTGTGTCGTAAGAGTTGAGGTCAACTCTTTCCCCTTCTTCATGAGAAAATGAGCAGTATGGATATATTTATATTTGTAAGAGAATGATCTGGTAAAGAAGAGACAGGATAAAATTGATAAAGCAAAATCAATGAAAAGAGAATTGGGGGATCCCTGGGTGGCACAGCGGTTTGAGCAGCTGCCCTTGGCTCAGTTTGTTATCCCTAGGTCTTGGGATCAAGTCCTGTACTGGGCTCCCTGCAGGGAGTGTGCTTCTCCCTCTGCCTATGTCTCTGCCTCTCTGTGTCTCTCACGAATAAATAAATAAAATCTATTAAAACGTTAGGGTGTCAGTAATTTAACTCTGAATTGAATTGAAATGTTTATTGCATTGAGTGGGGTTTTCAGTTTTTAGCTGAAAATAATTCCAATAAATTTGAAAATGTTCATGAATTTGCAAACCTACTTTTTATGAATGAGTCAGATATGGCTACTCAAGTAGACCATAGATTAAAATGACAGAAATGTGTGAACAAGCGTAATTTGAGCTACAATTCTAAATTGTACACTGATAAGTCATGGGCAATTTTGAGCACATGTGAAGACCTAAAGGAATAGACCAAATGTATTCTATTTTGTGGAAATCTGAAGATTCACATGAAAAATATATCATCTTAAGAGACTAAGCTAGACAAAATGAATGTGACCTAATAAAAAAGTATTGAGTGTTGGCTCTTAGAATATGATGGTAACTCATATGGTCAAACATGGTAACTTGAACATATCTTTGTCTACAGTCTTCTGAGTCCATGCCTACATTTTATTTTATTTTTTAAAGATTTTATTTATTTATTTATGAGACACACACACACACAGAGAGAGAAAGAGAGAGAGAGAGAGAGGGAGAGACACAGGCAGAGGGAGAAGCAGTCTCCATGCAGGGAGCCTGATGTGGGACTCAATCCCAGGACCCCAGGATCACACCCTGGGCCAAAGGCAGGCACTAAACCACTGAGCAACCCAGGGATCCTCAAGCCTACATTTTAGAGAGTAAAGGACTAGTAGAAGTATAATTTCAATGGACCCTGTGACACCTTGACACCCAAGCACCACTGTGATTTGTTCCTCTAATATTATGTGACTATAATCAGATATATGTTCATTGTGATTTCCTGAAAAAAAAAAGTGCAAAATTTCACAGTTTTGAGTCATCAGGAGAAATTTTTTGAGTATTATAGGGCCTGGCATTGAGGTGGAAGGATGACAAAGGTGGTGGAGGCTTGTAAAGCTACTCATCTGAATTCCTGACAGAGAAGCCCTGGAACACCAGCTGTATAGGTGAAGCAGGAAGATGCTCCCAGAGACCTCTAATACCCTGTAGAACAGAGGCCGAATCTATGACAGCACAGAGAGAGAGGAGAACCAGATAGAGTAGCACAAACACTGGCCTCATTGAGCACATATAGGACATCACCTCAGAAGTCTCAGAAACAATTCACAGGGGACTCCGTAGTGGACCAAAGGATCAAAAGGTAAAAGTAATGAGTCAGAAAACAACAACAACAAAAATGAGATACTGCAGGTAATAGAACTTTTAGGTCTCCAGCACATTATTTAGTCATATTAAAGTACTTCATGTGCAGAATGTGATAATGTATTTCAGTAAGTGGTTTATTTAATGCAGAGGAGTGAATCAAGCACTGGGGAGTTCTAATTATGACCTACCACAAATTCTCGAAGGTATCAAGTATAAGTAGATAAGCTTGTGATTTTCATTATACACACGTGGACATTGTCATTGCGGCCACACATCTTAGTATTAACAAAGCCATCACCAGCAATGCTAAACTGTGCTTTTTCGTTGTCACTCCTTGAAATACACATTTCATGTACATATATACGTAAATACATGTAGATGTCATCAATTTCCATCTAAATCCTTTCGTACCCAATGACACAGATAGTACATCATTAGTATTGAAAAGGCTTTAAATCAATATTGAGAAACTAGAGTTTTAAAGGGGATAATAAAAGCCCTGTTCATTCTGAATTTCCTCCTGTGGGGCTGTTGGGGGAAAAAAATCTTAATTTTCATAAATCAATGTAGCTGATTAAAACCCTACTATATCTATTGCTATCTCTACCTCTATGCTTTTTGCTGTATTCTTTCAAAAATAATACATACTATTTAATAATAAATACTATTTCCTGCCTATTCAGGAACTGAGGCATTTTTGTCCTAATATAGTCCTACTCAGCGCACAGACAGAATGAAATAGGGTGAAAGCTGATGTAGACCTCCCGGGATTGTCTGAAGCTAATAATAATGGCTTTAATGAGCCATTCGGGTGTTGCTTACACTGCAGTCAAAGACTCTACAGAGTGGTGAAAGAAAATGCTGAGAGTGTGGGGTCCCAGAGGGATAAGCTAAGATTAGGTGGTTAGTGGAGAGCGAAGGAAAATTCTTTCTACTGAGACACCTGATTAAGTTGCTGAGGCTGCTCCTGCTGCAGCTAAGTATGTCCATGTGACGGAGTGACCATCACAAGGACGAAAGGTTCCTATGGGATCAAAAGCCCAAAATATCCAAGCTCTTTGACCTCCTCCATCTCCTTAAAATTGCCAAGCTGTGGCATTTCCTAACTCCTCAATGAATAGTGCAGCCCCCGATTCTTCAAGGAATAAGACTTTCAAGATCCACAGGAAAATTCCAATATTCTCCTCGCTCAGCTCACATGGGACAAGTCTGGCTAAAAACAAGGAGCTAAAAATAATGAAAATGAGGACGAGAAAAGATCATTGTTCGACTTCGGAATTTTTAGAATTTGAATAACATCAAACTTTTAAGTAAGTTATGTGCTTTGAGTTACTTGTACGTGTGTGTGTGTGTGTGTGTGTGTATTTTCCTCTCTCTCTCTCTTTTAAACTAATGGTGGGATTAAATAAGTCTTGGTCCTTGTCTTTCTTACACATTTTCTTTTTCTTTTTTTTTTTTTTTAATTAGGATTTTTTTTTTTTTGAAAAAAGAAAAAAATCCACTTTGCTTTAATAAAATATATTTATTGGTATGGACAGTTGAATCAATCCTGAAACACTGCAAACTTCAGTATGGTATGGGTCAGTCATGTCTTTCTCCTTGTCGTTGAGATTCTGGATCTGTTTTTCTATGATTTACTACTGTGCCTTGCTTAATGTATCAAGTTTATTCATAAGCAAGCTTTATTGTCATCTGAAAATAATTGCAGCGTTTCACTTTTCAAATCAACACACTTGGAAGGAAGAAAGCTTCTTTTTGTCCAGGCAAATCATATGGAAGTTCTGAGATGCACTTCGTCTGGAGCTTAGTAGGCATTTTACCCACACCTTGAACAAATTACTTCATTTTGTCTACTTCCTGAGCCTCACTTTTGGTCTCGAGTGAACTCTGACTCCTCATCCTGGTTTCTCACAGTGGAGGATGGATGCTGAGCAGCAAACCAAAAATACCCAATGTGTTTTATTTACTCTTCTTATAAGTCGTACATCACTTTTAAAAATTATCCTGTGAACTTCACCTTCAACATGAAATATTTAAATTAACTAGTCCAATCAGAGATCAATTCCATTGCTCTAGCCTCTTTTTCTCAATGCACTAAGCAACATCACAACCCTTACAGCAATATATTTCATAGACATTTTGTTCTTGAAAAAATTATCTAAACTATTTAGCCTTTGCAAAGTGACTTCACTATCCAGCTCTCAAATCTGAAATAATATATGCCGACCAAAGTCATTGTCTTCCATCATTGGAGATTCCTTTGCCTTCTAAGCTTCTCACATCAATTTCCTATAGTGTTTCTTAAGACATTCTTCAAAATAAAACTTTATACAATTAAAAATAAAATTCAGCAAATAGGAAAAGGAACTCATTTTGTTTAAACTGTGGTTTTGTATTTTTGTTTTGTTTTTTTGCTTCCTGATTTTTAGTCTTACTGGATATTTTCTCTCACTCTGTGCAATTAAGTTATTGTCTTATTTCTCTCCATTTTTTGTATCTGAGAAAATATTATAGCAGGATTTCATTCTGCTTATTTCAGCAAAATTGTCTACTCTTATGCCCTATACTTTCTACTAGCATTAATTCTGCTGTTGTGAAGATACTGACCAAATTTTATTGCTGACCCAAAACCTGGTAGGTTAAAATTTAAGTAGTGATGATGTGGTGTTAATGGAGCTTGTGAATATTTATTATTGAAAGATCCAAGGTGGCTTGGCCACATGGAACATATTGTTCCTCTGCTACTCTGCACCATATGGAGGGTTCACATTTGCATTTTAACCTAATCAAATATCAAATATTAATACAATCAGGAGGGGTCTAAATATTTTGAGAGCACGATGACTTTTTAAATTATAAATATGAATAATGGACTTGGCTAAGTTACAAAACTTAAATATAATCATAGCTTTGGGCTTTTTCTGGTTTCTATAAAAATCCTTCCCTTGTGCCTGTCCTGAATATAATTAATATATGTTTCTAATCACAAATGTGAATAAAATAATGAAGAAAACAATCCCAGACTACTAGGTTTTATTAACATCATTATCCCCTTATATTGAAAAGTAGAATAACTGAATTTGATTGAGAATGTTCTTCTAATTCATATTTTTGCACAAAATATCCAGTAGTTTATAAATAAATAAGACCATGGGCGGCTATTCTTGATTAGTATTGGATGTATTAAAACTGTTGGTATAAATGAAATCTTATTGTTTATCATTTAAAATGTTGACATCAGCTTATGTGAGCAAAGTATCATATAGGAATACTTCTGACTTTGTAAATGCTATATACTGCATGCAAAGTACCTTACATTCAATCATACTATTTCAGTTTTTGACAGAAAATATATTAAAGCAATTGAACAGTGTATTCTTTTAAGGAGCTCTAAAGTTCTATTGTTGTAAGCTATTCCTTGAAGACAGTTATTGATCACCACTTGACAAGGTTTAAAGTTCATGTTTTACTCACTGAGGAGATGTTGAAGAAGTGATGATATATAATACAAAGATCAGGGGCATGATGCATATAGCAAATAAATAAAGTAAAAATGTCAGCATATTCTAATGTAGAATATAAGAAATATGTTGGGCTTTAAAAATTTCATAGTTTTCCTTTAAGTGACCAGGGTGAACTTATCAAGGAAGAATAGTTCAGAGTATCTAGCTGGTACTGTTTGAATGGGATATGACGCATTGATTAGATGTGGGGAAATATTTTGATTATGTTTGACATAACAAAATAAGCTTATTCGGCAAACCAAAAATTCACTCTATTACGTACACAGTTCTTTCACTCTGAATTGAAAACTTTTTCAGGTAACAATTAACTTTCTGCATGCTAAATGGGGTTAGAGTTATATAATCAAATATAAGGCATTTAATCCCCATGTTGGCCAATCCAGTAAGAAAGCTTTTGGTTTCTGGGATTAACAACCACGAATGTTAAATAATGCTAATGGAACAAGAAGAGACACACATGGAAGCAGATTTACATGAGCTTAGTAAATGTGAGCATGGATTCTGGACCAGATAAACTAGTGACGGAATTCACTTGCCAACATGGGGCACCTGGATGGTTTAGTCGGCTAAGCATCTATATTGCCTTTGGCTCAGGTCATGATCCCAGAGTCCTGGGATTGAGCCCCCTGTTGCTCTCCCTGCTCAAAGGAAGTCTGCTTCTCCCTCTCCCTCTGTCCACCATCCCCTGCCCCCTGCTCAAGCTCAAGCTCAAGCTCAAACTCACGCTCTCTCAAATAAATAAATAAATAAAATCTTTTAAAACAATAAAAAATAAAAATTAAAAAAAGTAAATTAACTTCCAAACTGAATGAGCATGAGCACTTTACTTAACCTCATAGGACTTCAGTTTCCACATCCATAAAATGAACTTTATAAAAATACTAGCTTGATAGGGCTGTGCTCAATATACAGATATCAGAATACACTCAATAAACATTCACTAGTATTTTTTGCCAAAGGAGTCAGAGAGAAATTACAGTTTTTGGTAGTTGTGTTCATGGAATAACAATTACACTAGAATTCAATTGTCTACCCTTTTTTTCACATATATTCGGACTTTGAAGAAAGTGCAGCTCCTATTTTGCTGTTACCTGACAAATCTCATTGATTTTAGTGGTAAGATGCTTTCGTCAATTCTAAAAATAGGTTGTTAAATTTAAATAATATAATTGAATAATAACCTAATTTTTTGATATTGGAGGAGGCAACTGACTTAAGCTGGTTATCAGTTCATGTCTCAAATTTTATTAAAGCTATATGATGTGCACATGAAATCAAGTTACAGAAGAACTAGTTTTTTTTGTTTGTTTGTTTGTTTTGTTTTGTTTTGTTTTTTTGTACAATCTTCTCCCCATGGGCTATTTTCAACTTCCATGCTATTATGAAATTTTATCAGTAATGACAGAATAACTGCTTGATTGGTATATTGAATGTAATTACTTCCCAAAATGCTCCACTAAGTCCCAGAGATGGGAAGACAATAGCCATCTTGTTTTGTCAAAATTACCATACATATGGATTGCAATAATATGTAGGAAACCTGTTGAGGATTTGGAAAATAGGCTCAAAATACATTTGATAGTAAAAAAAATTCAGTTTAAGTCAAGAAATTTAACAGTCATTTTAATTAGTTCTTATTTTTCTTAAGGATTTCTTACAACAGCTTCCAAATTTAAAATTCTCCAAAACAAAATTGGTTTCAGAACATCGACCCTTATCCTTTTGTGCTGGCAGTAAAGTCAGGTTCAATATAGTTCATTTGAAAGAATTCAAAGAATCTCGAGAAAGAATGTATTATTTCATACAGAATAAAGAACATCAATGTTCTTTTAATTCATCAATCTATACTAAAAGGATGTACGATAAAAATTGGCTTTATAAATGCCAAAAAAGGTACAGATTCTTATTGAACAATTCCCATTGGAAAGCATATTATCATGTGTTTTCACATGATAAAATCAGAGATTAGATATATTTTATATTTGATATGTCAAAAGTAAGAAAAATCTTTCCAGATTATGTCATGCTTTACTTATTTTTGTAAGCATTCTAGGGAAGGCATCAATTTTTTTTAAAGAATTTTATTTATTTATTCATAGAGACAGAGAGAGAGAGGCAGAGATACAGGCAGAGGGAGAAGCAGGCTCCATGCAGGGAGCCTGACGTGGGACTCGATCCAGGGTCTCCAGGATCACGCCCTGGGCTGCAGGCAAAGCTAAACCGCTGTGCCACCGGGGCTGCCCTGGGAAGGCAACAATTTTAAGTAGGAAATTGCTTGTAGATAAAAGTTGATTCATTAATTCATTCAGTATTATATTTTTTAAAGAATTATAGTCACATAAGAAATTTATTTTTATTGTAACGCCATGAATTTTATTCCTTCAAATTTATTTGATTCAGAAAATGCTTTTAATTTACTTGAGTCTGACGCTATCAGAAATTCCTTCTTTGGAAGGAAATGAAAGAAGACTGAATCAAAATAAAAAGTTTCTTCACAATGAAGGAAAGAAACAATCAACAAAACCATGAGGCAACCTGCAGAATTGAAGTAATATATTTCTAATATTTGTAAATGAGATAACTGATAAAGGGTTACTATGGAAAAATATATAAGGAATTTATATAACCCAACACCCAAAAACAAATAATCCAATTTAAAACTACAGTGAGCTATCACCTCACACCTGTCAGAATGGCTAAAATCAAAAGCACAAGAAACAATGAGTGTTGGCCAGGAAGTAGAAAAAAGAAAACTTGCATCTTTTGTGGGAATGTAAACTGGTGTAGCCACTCTAGAAAACAGTATGCTCTATAATCCAAGACTCACTACAGGGTATTTATCCAAAAAAATACAAGAACCCTAAGTAAAAGGGATACATGCACCACTATGTTTATCGCAGCATTGTTTACAATAGCCAAACTACAGAAGCAGCCATCTGTCCACTGAAAGATGAATGGATAAGGGAGGTGGGGTGTATATGTACAATGGAACATTATTCAGGCATAAAAACGAATGAAATCTTGTCATTTGCGACAGCATGGATGGAGCTAGAGAATATGATCCTAAAGGAAATAAATCCGTCAGAGAAAGACAAATACCATACAATCTCACTCATATGTGGAATTTAAGAAAAAAAAATGAGAAAGAAAGAGAGAGAGAGAGAGAGACCAAGAAACAGACTGTTAACTATAGAGAACAAACTGATGATTACCAGAAGGGAAGTGGGTGGGGTGTGAGTGAAATAGTGATGGGGATTAAAGAGTACATTTATCGTGAAAAAAAAAATAAAAAGGACATGAAGAAAACAACCGTGCTCTGCTCTTTTGCTCTTTTAGCAGATTAATGGTGTTTATAATGAGGATATAAATGAATCATTAGGTGTTGGCAAAATATTATAGTCTGATAAAAATAGATTGGCTCTAAAGGTAAAAGTGAATGAGGCTACTTATTTACTCATGAAAACTTCAACTCACGTAACTGATAGGTATACTTCTCTTACTTGGCAAATATGGGTAATTTCTCTGACTTGCCTATTTCACAATGTTGTTATAAATTGAAGTAAACCAAATATGTGTTTGAATGAGTTGTTTGAAATCATAGATAAGTGAAGATATTAAAATGTATTTGGCCGTGACCAACCACAGTCACTGCACAGTGGCACAAAATTCACATCATCCAATTTTATTTCTGATTCTTGTGACGAGGATCATTGGCATCATGAATCTCACTTGTTGAATGTAGGGTTGACCCCGTATGGCTACCACTTCCAAAAAAAGATTATTTGCCCTCTCTACCACTTATGGAACATCCAGCCTGCATCTATTTCAGTTCACATTAAAATGTGTCCTCAATTGCTTTCAGATGCAAGGCAGCTGAATGTTATCTAGAAGAAAACCTAGGGGCAGTTCAGTACTGCTGTGTTCTTGGCAAGTTGCAAGCATATCTAATTTCAAATTTTAGGCATGTAGAAGAAAAAAGGGTGTCAGAAGGAGATTCACAGTACAGTACCCAATTTATCAAAGAGAACAAAGTCTGATCATAGCATTTCGATACTTCATTTACTAAACAGGCTTTTCTTATTGATATATTTGGGAAGTCACTTCAGCTATGATCTCTGAATTTGAAAGCGTAAGTATAAGTTCAAAATGTGCCACGTGCTGTACAATAAAGTTAGAATTACAATGGGCTTAGCCCAGAACATCTGCTCTCCCTGCCAGTATCCCTGTAGGCATACCCTTTGGTCTTTTATTTTTAGATGGCAACAGACCACAGATGATAATGACATTTCTAAAATAAACAAAACCACTCTCTTTGGAAATTTGACTCCTCCCATTCCTTTAAATAATTCATTTAAATCAATTAAACGGGATGCATTTTACAAGAGCATACTATGAGTTTAGGAGTTCTTTTCTTAAATATATCCAAGGAATTCTTATGTTTACATTAAAAGAATGATGCTTTGGTCGTATCATAACCAATTTAAAATTTTGAACATTTAAACTTGGCTAAGTTCAAACATTTGGCAAGAAATAATATTTCGTATCTTATAATTTGCATGATTGTGAAAAATGCCTAACAAAACTCAAACTCAGTAGGCTGTGGCCTCTTTGGTCATATTAGTTAAATCTTGTTTGTGGTTATAATTTCAATATTTTAAAAGCATGTTGGTGAAAAGAAAAAGTTAAGCTCTCAGGATTCATTAATTACTAAATGAGCAGTATTCCTATGGCCTTCATTTAGACAAAGCAAGCCAATTTATACTTATTCATATGGATATTTTGGCTATGTGTAGGTTGAGTCTGCTCCTTTAGGATGCTTTGATCGGTTTACTATAACATGCCTGGGAATTAAAATAATTTGTCATATGTTGAATAATATTGAGCCTAGCCCAGCAGAGACTTAATTGTACCTTGAGGGAAAGGAAAGAGCTTCTCTAGCACCTTAGGCAAATTAGAACCATAGGCAAATTTAATTTATTCATCAAATGTCCATGCAAACTACAGTAGAAAACAGATTCATTTACTTGGATAATTGAGGCCTCAAGCTCAAGTATTTCATTAACTATTCAGATAATTTAGGCAAGCATTTTTTTTTCCTATTCTATCCTTGAATTATCTTGATAATTGTTTCTTTTTTCCTTTGATTTCCCGTGGAGAGAGTAGAAAAATCCCTTACCTATGCATTTCTTTTCCTATTACCATTTTGCTCAAAACGTTTTTTTTTTCCTTATAAATGAGAGATGTAATAGATGATATTTGGAAACACAATGTTGTAAGAGATTTGTATATCTCATGTGCATGTGTTTTACATATACAGTATTACATATATGCATACATGTGTATTAGTGAAAGCTTACACACATACATATATGTTTTTACCATTGGAGATTATTTTATCTCTATTGGATTTGACCATACCACCAATGTCCTTATTCAGGATATTATTAGATAGTCCTATGATCAGCACTGCATGCATTACATTGTGCACTTTACATACTCAGTTGGTTGGTGGGGGGACTAGGGATGTTATTTACACATTGTTGAGAAGGAGGACACCATTGAAGCAACAGGGAACTAAATACTAGGAGATTACCAAGTCCTCTAAAGAGCTTCCCTATGGTGGCTATTGGTGGACTTCAGTGTGTTAATGAACTTGAAATGGTTGTGAGTGTGTTAGGCACTCCATTTCTCATTTTTCCAGTCATTTGAAGGTATTTCCATATTTTTTTTTAGAAAGGGTCACTCTTTCTCTTGGGCCTCCATGAGCCTGTACATGGCATCTCATCTTCCTGGGAGCCTCTGTCTCCTTTCCTCTTTCCCCTTATATTGCTCAACTATACCTATTTGCTCTTTAAAGCTTTGAGATCTTTTTAAGTTTATGCCATCATACAAGAGCTCTCCTTACAAATTCTGGTTGCTGTCATCTACACTAAAGTTTTACCTCCACAGTGTCATTTCTCTCCTTCTGTCACCATTTTTTTGAGTTTTGTATCCTTGTAAAGTTTCAGTGGACATCTGGGATGCCTGGGTGGCTCAGCAGTTGAGCATCTGCCTTCAGCCCAGGGAATGATTGTGGAGTCTCCGGATCAAGTCCCACATCAGACTCCCTGTGTGGAGCCTGCTTCTCCCTCTGCCTGTATCTCTGTCTCTCTCTCTGTCTCTCTCTCTCTCTGTCTGTGTGTGTCTTTCATGAATAAATAAATAAAATCTTTTAAAAAAAGATTCAATGGACATCATAGTTCTTTATTGGTCTGTCCCCCTCACTTGCACTGATATTCCTTATCTTCTTTCTCTATCATTCATTCCAAAGATGGTGATCTGGACCAGCACAGTGTGATAGAACCTTATACATTAATGGGAATTGTATCTCTACAGTGTCCATCATCATTAGCTACAGGTGGTTATTGTGCACTTGAACCATGATTAGTTGAACTGAGGGATTGGATTTGCAACTTTCTGTACTTTTAATTAATTAGCACGCATATTAAAATAGCCACAGTGGCTAATGGCTATTGTACTGGCAAGTGCTGACGGGAAACTTGCATTCACCATTAAATGCACAAGATGCAAAATCACAAAGTAAAGCATTCTACTCTTGGCCCATCATGTCCAGTTCCCATGACAATGCTTTTACTTAAACATTTCTTCACACTCATCAAATACTCTAGCTCTTTACCCTCATCTGTTTCATAGAGTCAATCCCTCTTTCCCCAGCTTGCATTTCATCACATATTATTTTTATCACTCTCTTGTCCCATTTTCTTTCTGTCATACTCCTCTGGCAAAGCTACAATCTCTAACACAATTTATTAAAAAATTCACATGAGAAGAGAACTGATTAAATAGTTTGGAAAAGAGAAAACACAGATAGGTTAACCTGTCTCACTTTAAATTTAAGATCGTGTACTCCTCTGCACTATCAAACAAACCAAAAAAAACCTTACTATGCCTTTCTATTTATTCATGCCCCTAGTCTTTAAAATGACCAGTTTATACCATATCTCCTCAAATATCAGCATTCTCTCTTCCACCCTCAATGACACAATGATATTGCCTAATATTTCAAGAGTCATCAGAAAAGATTACTTTTATCTTACTACAAAGTTTATTTCCTACCTACCTCTTATTGAATATCCTTCTTCTTCCTTAAACACACCTAATGAGTTCCAAATTTAGAAATTTTGCACTCATTTTTCTTTCTTTTGTATAAATTGTCCTGTGTTTGACTCTTCCCTGTCATCCTTGGTTTAAGTTCAAAGAGCATGTCCTCGGTGAGGCCTGCCTTGACTAGATAACATATCATGTTATTACTGACCTTTTCCTCTTTCTTGCCATACCCAAGCTTCATCAAGTCTTGACAATTCTACCTCCAAAACATATTACTACACTGTTCACTTTCCATCTATCTTGCCATTCCTCTTGCCCATTATCATCTCTGCCCTGGACATTTAAAATAGCCAAATAACTAGTCCTTCTGGTCTACAATTATCCCCCTCGAATATGTTCTCCACATTACTTTTGAATGATCTTTTAAAAATGGACACCTGTTTACTTACATTACTCTACTTCTTTAAAAATCTCTTATAATTCCTTGGGTAGGAACCTATATTTAAGAGTTAACATGAGCTGAAACCTACATACTTCTTCAGAATTGACTCAAGTCACCACTCCCCTGAACCTTTTTCTTTTTCTTTTTTTTTTTTTTTTTAAACTCCAGCCTTGATAGCTTGCTTCCCTTGGATTGCTGTATTTCTACATGCTTGGCCATCCACTTGGAGGCCATCTCTACTGATCTTTTACCTTGTCACCTCTTACTCATCTTTCAGATCTCAAGATTACACGTCACTTCAAGAAGAACACCTTTTCTCACACATTTCTATTTTTTTTTAATTGAGGCAAAATCGCCATATAACCTATTAGTTTCAGGTGTGTAACATAATGATTCAATATTTATATGCGCTGAAGAATGATCACCACAATAAGTCTAGTTGCCATCTGTGACCATGCATTACTAAAACTTTTTTCTTGTGATAGGAATTTGTAAAATTTACTCTCTTAGCAACTTTCAAATATACAAGGTAATATTATTGATTGCAGTCAACATGCTGTACATTTTATCCCCATAACTTATTTTATGATTTGAAGTTCCTACTTCTTGACCTCTTTCACTCATTTAGACCACCCATCAAAAACCTTCCTTCTCTAGCAACCACCAATCTGCTCTCTGTATCTGTTTTGTTTCATTTGTTAATTTTTTTAGATTCCATATGTAAATGAAATTACATAGTATTCGTCTTTCTTTCTTTGACTTATTTCACTTAGCAAAATACCCTTAAGGTCCATCCTTGTCACAAATGGCAAGATTTCATTTTTCTAAGATTTTATTCATTCATTTATGAGAAACACAGAGAGAGAGAGAGAGGCAGAGACACAGGCAGAAGGTGATGTAAGATTCTACCCCAGGGCCCCGGAATAATACCCTGAGCCTAAGGCAGATGCTCAGTCACTGAGCCACCCAGGCATCCTTCATTCTTTTTTCCTGCGGACTAGTATTCCATCATGTACCACATCTTTACCATTCATCCATTGATGGACACTTACGTTGTTTCTATATCTTGACTGCTATCAATATTGCTATAATGAACATAGAGTGCATATAACTTTGCATTTTTTTTCTGAATTTATTTGGCTAAATATACTTAGAGGTGGAATTGCTGGATCAAATGTTTAATTTTTTGAGGAACATCTATACTATTTTCCATAGCGGCTGCATCAATTTGCATTACTGCCAATGGTTCCCAAGTGTTTCCTTTACTTCAATCTTTGATAATAAACATTCTAACAAGTGTGAGAGGATATCCCTTGTGGTTTTGACTTGCATTTTCCTGATGATTAGTGATGTTGGGCTTTTTTCATGTGCCTATTGGCCATTTGTATGTCTTCTTTGGAAAAATGTCTATTTAGATCCTCTGCCCATTTTTAATTAATTGGATTTTTTTGGTTTTTTTTGCTGTTGAGTTGCAAGAGTTCTTTATCTATTTTGGATATTAACTCCTATAAGATATATGATTTGCAAAATTTTTTCCTATTCAATTGGTTGCCTTTTCATGTTGTTGATGTTTTCCTTAACTTATGAAGAAGCTTCTTAGTTTCATATAGTCCCATCTATTTATTTTTACTTTTGTTGTTCTTTCCTTTAGTCAACCCCCTCCGAAAAAAAAAATAATAATAATAATAATTGCCAAACCTGATGTCAAGGAGCTGACCACCTGCTTCCTTCTAGATTTATTATTTCAGGTCTTATATTTAAGTCTTTAATCTATTTTTAATTTGGTGTTAAATAGTAGTCTAATTTCATTCTTTTGCATGTTACTGTCCAGTTTTCCCAATACCATTTGTTAAAGATTGTCCCATTCCCATTGTATATTCTTGCCTCTTTTGTCATAAATTAATTTGCCATATAAATGTGGTTTATTTCTGGGCTCTCTATTCTGTTCCACTAATTTGTGTGTCTATTTTTATACCAATACCATTCCATTTTGATTACTATAGCTTTGTAATGTCATTTGAAATCAGGGAAAGTGATACCTCCAGTTTTGTCCTTTTTCATGATTGCTTTGGATATTTGGGATGTTTTGTGAATCCATACAAATTTTAGGATCGTTTGTTCCAGTTTTGTAAAAAAAAAAAAAAAAAAAAAGGCCATTGAAATTTTCTCATCTACAGGATTGTATTGAATTTGTAGATTGCTCTCATTGATATGCACATTTTGACAATATTAATTCTTCTAATCCATGAGCACAGTATATCTTTCCATTTGTTCATGTCTTCTTCAATTTCTTTTATCAGTGTTGTATGATTTTCAGTGTATAAATTTTTCACCTCTTTGGTTAATTTATCCCTAGGTATACTATTCTTTTTGATGCAATTGTAAATGGAATAGTTTTATTATGTTTACATTATAATAGTTCATTGTTAGTATATAAAAATACAACATATTTTAATATATTGATTTTATACCTTGCCACTTTACTAAATTCATTTGTTAGTTCTAACGGAGCTTTGTGCAGTGGCAGTATCGTAGTCAATGAGGTTTATCCGAGGCACGATTATTGCTAATTGAAAACTGTTAGTTCTAACAGTTTTTGGTTGAGTCTTTAGAAATTTTTATATATAAAATCATATCCACTGCCGACGTGTTATTCCGGTGGCAGAGCGGTGGATGAGCCTACACCTGGCGAGATGGAGCTCGAGGCCATGAGCAGATACACCAGCCCAGTGAACCCTGCCGTCTTCCCCCATCTGACCGTGGTGCTATTGGCAATTGGCATGTTCTTTACCGCCTGGTTCTTCGTTTATGAGGTCACCTCCACCAAGTACACTCGGGATATCTGCAAAGAGCTCCTCATCTCCTTGGTGGCCTCACTCTTCATGGGTTTTGGAGTCCTCTTCCTGCTGCTCTGGGTTGGCATCTACGTATGAGCTCCCAAGGGTTCCAACAAGGTGGCTTCACTGAACTCCCGCTTTTGTAAATTAATATTTTTACTATTGCTGGAAGTGTCCCACCTGCTGCTCCCAATAAAAGCAGATGTGTGACCATCAAAAAAAAAAAAATCATATCCACATATAGTGACAGTTTTACTTTTTTTCTTCCCAACTTAGATACTTATTTTTTTTCTTAACTGGTTGCTCTGGCTAGGATTTCCAATAATATGTTTAATAAAAGTGTAAAGAGTGGGTATCCTTGTCTTGTCCTTGATCTTAGAGGAAAAGCTGAAAGCTTTCACCACATACTATGATGTCTAGCTGTGGGTTTGTCAGAAATGGTCTTTGAGGTATGTTTCTTCTGTACTCACTTTGTTGAGAGTTTTATCATAAACTAATGTTGAATATTGCCAATTTTTTTCTTTATTTATTGAGATGATTGTATGATTTTTATCCTTCATTTTGTCATTGTGGTGTATTATGCTGATTAGTTTATGGTTGTTAAAACATCTTGGCATTCCTGAAATAAATCCCACTTGACCGTGGTGTATGATCTTTTAAATTTTGTTTTAAAAATTCAGTTTGTTAAAATTTTTTGAGGATTTTTGCATCTATGTTTAGCAGGAATAACACCCTGTAATTTATTTTTCTGTGGAATTCTCATCTGGTTTTATTATCAGAGTAATGCTGGCCTTGTAAAATTAGTCTGGAAATGATCCCTGCTCTTCAGTTTTTTGAAAATCTTTGAAAAGGATAAATATTAACTGCAAATGTTTGGTAGACTTCACCCGGTGAAGCCATCTGGTCCTAGACTTTGTTTGTCAGGAGGCTTCTGATTACTGATTCAATCTCCTTACCAGTAAATTGATCTATTCAAATTTTCTATTAACTTCATGATTCAATCTTGGAAGATTTGATGATTGTAGGAATTTATCCATTTCTTCTATGTTGCCAAATTTGTTGGCCTATAGTTGTTCATAGTAGCCTTTTATGATTCTTTTTATTTCTTTGGTATCAGTTGTAACTTTTGTTTCATTTCTGATTTTATTTATTTGAGCTTTCTTTCTTTTTTCCTTAGTTTCAATTTGTGTTTCCTTAATCCTACTGGTCTTGCTGTCAAAAAAACAAAAAGACATGCAACATTATAAATCATATAAATGCGTAACTCCTGTGATATGTTTATCTTTTCAAAGGTCTGACTCTTCTATTGAATTTTTATATTGTCTTTTTTAGTCTTTATTTCATTTATCTCTCCCTGATATTTATTATTTCCTTTCATCTATCAACATTTGTTCTTTTATTTCTAGTTCCCTTAGGTGTAAATTAGATTATCTGAGCTTTTTCTTGTTTCCTGAAGTAGATCTTTATTGCTATGAACTTTCCTCTCAAAACTGCTTTTGCTGCATTCCATAGATTTTAGTATGTTGTATTTCTATTTTCATTTGTCTCAAGGTTTTTTTTTTTAATTTCTCATTTGATTTCTTTTTTAACCCATGTTCAGCAGCATCTTGTTTCATCTCCAAGTATTAGTTAGCTTTTCAATCTTATTCCTGTAGTTGATTCTAGTTCTATACCTCTATGGTCAAAAAAGGTGCTTGATATTGCTTCAGTCTTCTTAAATTGGTTGAGACTTGTTTTATGACATAAAATATTATTTTCTAATGTGAATTTGAGAAGAATATATATTTTGTTGTTTTGAATGGAATGTTCTGCATATATTTATTGTCTAATCTAGTCTAATGTGTCATTTAAGGCTAATGTTTCTTATTGATTTTTCTGCTTGAATGGTCTATTCATTGATGTAAGTGGGGTTCCTAGGTACTTATAGCTCCATGACTTTATGACTAGTAAAATATCTGGAATGATTATGACAAACTAAAAGTGACAGAGTATAATGATAAATTTTTCCATGCACTAGATTTTTATTTATTTTTCTGAAATATAATTCTAAGAAAATATGTAACCTTCTTTTATTATACACTCAAAATTACTATATGTGTTAGGCAATCTAACCATCATCATTTTCAGTTCACAGGTAAGAAAATGCAATTCAAAATGCCAAGCACTAAGTGAAAGAAACGGTACTTAAAACTGGGTGTTCTGACACTAACCTCATGGTATTTCTTAAGCTATGACAGCCATGTCTGTTAGAGCAATAATAATTAGTATCTAAGTTTTTTTATGTGTGCCAGACAACAAAGTAAAAGATAAAAGTAGCATGTTTGAATTGTATTGTCTATATATATATATATTCTTTGGTTTTAGTTAAATGGCTTGATTTTCACTTACTTTGACCCCATATTATGTTTTGCTGGTTGTTCACACCTTTTTAGTAAAGAAGGAGGAAATACTTCTTTTTAGGATCTGGCTTCAAGCTGTTGCAAGAACAAATTATTCTATGCTTACAAAGTATAGTAAAATGATAAACATTTTTTAAAAGTAAAAACATACATTTTAGATTCAATGAGGTATTGTTTTCTTAGAAAATTATGAGGAACAAGGATTTTAAAACAATTTTGCTGCATATAACTCATGAATAAATTCTTTCTTCGTTGTAGAAGGTACTATCTTTGCCCCATTATTAGATGAAATAAACCCAAGGACAAAGGAAATCAAGAGGTAATCTTTTTGGCAATCTTGTCATGCAGTTTCTGCAAAACATTCCCTGCAGTGCAGGTTTGTTCAAAGCTTCACATGCTGAGTCTTGCTTGCTGTGCGAAAAAACTAGCTGCCTCTTGCTGAGAAAGATTTTCTGAAAAGGAAAAGGAACTGAGTGACTTGCTATATCTGTTTGGCCCAAGGTCTTGACAAGCCACAGTCCACATCTCAGTGATCAGCTGCCTTCATTTTGCATCATGTGCCCTGATTGGTTGGAAGTACTTAGACTTGAGAAAGAAACATCTTATTTAATATTGCCCTTTTTTTTCCCAAAGACCATCCTTTCCTACATCGCTTTCTTATATTCCACATTTTTTTCACCTCTATCTTTATGTTTCCTTAATCCTACTGGTCTTAATGTCAAAAAAAAAAAAAAAAGACATGCAACATTATAAATAATATAAATGCGTAACTCTTGTGATATGTAGAAAAACAGATAAAATGCAAATACTGAAGATTGTGCTGAAAGTTTCATCCTACGAGAGTTACAAACTCACTGAGATTGTATCAAAAGTCAAAACTTCATATGTTTTTGGAGGAAATACCTGGGATTGGAGAGTGATCCTTTCCACTGCTGCTCACTTTAGAACTATAGGTGTAGATTGACACAGGTCTTTAGGTGTTGCCAGAAAGAAGACAGAAACTTTGGTGTGTATGAGATTATATCTAGTGTGTTGTAGTAGGTTATCTCCTAGTCAATTGTCATGCATCCATACATGTGAAACTGTATTAATGTCTTCATTAACTGATTAGGTATAGTGATGTAAATAGTCCAAAGAAAGTATGCATAAAAAGGTCACAGTTGTTATGACTGCTTGAATTCAAGGCTATGATTTTAATAGCATATTATCTGGCCAAAATATTCCACAAAAATATTGTCAATCATGCTTAAAGTTATTTTGTGGGCTCCTGCGTGTCTCATTGGTTGAGGTCTGCCTTTGGCTCAGGTTGTGAAACTGGAGTCCTGGGATCGAGTCCCCATGGGGAGCCTGCTTGTTCCTCTGCCTATGTCTCTGTCTCTCTCTGTGTGTCTCTCATGAATAAATAAATAAAATCTTTAAAAAGTTATTTTTAATCTAATCTTTGCAAAGGATTTCTCCCCTCACAGTATCATTAAGATTTATAAAATTTAAAATTCTAAGGCTATCTTAAAGGTCACCTCTTTCTTTGTTTTTCAGACAATGAGACAGGGAGCTAGAATGGCCAAAATTTCTCAAAAACTGTTAATGTGGATGGCACATTGACTTATTCCTGGCTAGTGGCCTCTATTGGAGGGCATGCTAGCTCATTTTTATTTGCTTTTCATACTTAGTATGCAACAATCTCAAAATATTATAAAATCAAGTATAAAGCATGAAAGGTAATGCAATGAAGAGAACGAAAACAGCCTTTAAATCATAACTTTTCTTCTCTAGGATTTTGATGGAATCTTGTCTCACATTTAGATCTTTCATCCATTTTGAGTTTATCTTTGTGTATGGTGAAAGAGAGTGGTCTAGTTTCATTCTTCTGCATGTGGATGTCCAATTTTCCCAGCACCATTTATTGAAGAGACTGTCTTTCTTCCAATGGATAGTCTTTCCTCCTTTATCGAATATTAGTTGCCCATAAAGTTCAGGGTCCACTTCTGGATTCTCTATTCTGTTCCACTGATCTATGTGTCTGTTTTTGTGCCAGTACCACACTGTCTTGATGACCACAGCTTTGTAGTACAACCTGAAATCTGGCATTGTGATGCCCCCAGATATGGTTTTCTTTTTTAAAATTCCCCTGGCTATTCGGGGTCTTTTCTGATTCCACACAAATCTTAAAATAATTTGTTCTAACTCTCTGAAGAAAGTCCATGGTATTTTGATAGGGATTGCATTAAACGTGTATATTGCCCTGGGTAACATTGACATTTTCACAATATTAATTCTGCCAATCCATGAGCATGGAATATTTTTCCATCTCTTTGTGTCTTCCTCAATTTCTTTCAGAAGTGTTCTATAGTTTTGAGGGTATAGATCCTTTACATCTTTGGTGAGGTTTATTCCTAGGTATCTTATGCTTTTGGGTGCAATTGTAAATGGGATTGACTCCTTAATTTCTCTTTCTTCAGTCTCATTGTTAGTGTATAGAA
Source organism: Canis lupus familiaris (assembly GCF_011100685.1). NCBI lineage: Eukaryota > Metazoa > Chordata > Mammalia > Carnivora > Canidae > Canis > Canis lupus. The sequence goes on along the minus strand of NW_023330636.1, from coordinate 4,403 downwards.
ATGCCACTGACTTCTGGGCATTGCAACACCCTTTTTGAACTCGGCCATAGTAACTTCTTGCAAGATACATCCACAAAGGCAAAAGAAACAAAAGCAAAAATGAACTATTGGGACTTCATCAAGATAAGAAGCTTTTGCACAGCAAAGGATACAGTCAACAAAACTCAAAGACAACCTACAGAATGGGAGAAGATATTTGCAAATGACATATCAGATAAAGGGCTAGTTTCCAAGATCTATAAAGAACTTATTAAACTCAACACCAAAGAAACAAACAATCCAATCATGAAATGGGCAAAAGACATGAACAGAAATCTCACAGAGGAAGACATAGACATGGCCAACATGCATATGAGAAAATGCTCTGCATCACTTGCCATCAGGGAAATACAAATCAAAACTACAATGAGATACCACCTCACACCAGTGAGAATGGGGAAAATTAACAAGGCAGGAAACAACAAATGTTGGAGAGGATGCGGAGAAAAGGGAACCCTCTTACACTGTTGGTGGGAATGTGAACTGGTGCAGCCACTCTGGAAAACTGTGTGGAGGTTCCTCAAACAGTTAAAAATATACCTGCCCTACGACCCAGCAATTGCACTGTTGGGGATTTACCCCAAAGATACAAATGCAATGAAACGCCGGGACAACCTGCACCCCGATGTTTATAGCAGCAATGGCCACGATAGCCAAACTGTGGAAGGAGCCTCGGTGTCCAACGAAAGATGAATGGATAAAGAAGATGTGGTTTATGTATACAATGGAAGATTACTCAGCTATTAGAAATGACAAATACCCACCATTTGCTTCAACGTGGATGGAACTGGAGGGTATTATGCTGAGTGAAGTAAGTCAGTCGGAGAAGGACAAACATTATATGTTCTCATTCATTTGGGGAATATAAATAATAGTGAAAGGGAAAATAAGGGAAGGGAGAAGAAATGTGTGGGAAATATCAGAAAGGGAGACAGAACGTAAAGACTGCTAACTCTGGGAAATGAACTAGGGGTGGTAGAAGGGGAGGAGGGCGGGGGGTGGGAGTGAATGGGTGACGGGCACTGGGTATTATTCTGTATGTTAGTAAATTGAACACCAATAAAAAAAATAAATAAAAAAAAAAAATAAAAAAATAAATCATAACTTTTCTTTTGTGGTTGAGATTACTGACCACAGAGATAGGTACCATGAACTATTTCTTTTTTAAAATCAGGGTTTAAAAGGTTACTTGACTAATAAGCAATTATCACCTTGGCCTTTTCATTTCTTCAAATTTAGGCTGAAAACCTTTATGAATGTTGTGAATTAAAACAAATGTGAAGAAGAGAATTATATTGAATATATGGTAGGTGTAGCTACACTTAACAACCTTTAAGAATAGCAGGTGCTTAAAAAATGTTTCTAAAACAAACAGATTTTGTGGAATTTCAGATATACTGTAGTTTCAAGAAACTTTCCTCTAGTATTAAAATCTTATATAACCTGGTGCATTACTCAAAACAAAGAAATTAACGTTGGTGAATTACTATTTACTGCAGTTTTTATGAGTTTCCCCATGAGCATTCTTCTGTTCTTGAATCAAATCCAGGAGTCATATTGTATTTAGTCATCACATCTCCTTAGTCTCTTCTGGTCTGAGAAAGTTCCTTCATCTTTATTTTTAGTAACCTTGTCAGTTTTGAAGAGTAATAGTTAGGTGTGATGTAAAGTGTTCTTTAATTTTGATTTGTCTGATGGGTTTTTTTGTACTTTATTAGGGTTTGGAGTTTTGGGGAAGAATATCATGGAAATGGCCTTTTCTCATTACATCATTTTACAGATTTCAGGATGTCAACAACATGTCCCTGGTGATGTTAACTTTGATGAAGTTAATGTCTGCCAAGTATCTCTACTGTAAAGTAGTTTTAATCTTTTCATACTTAATTTTTTGAAAATGAGTACCCCTTTACCCCACACTCAAGTAGAAGAGAATCAAGCACTACCTTCTGGAGAGAAGAATGTCTACATTTGGAATTCTTCAATAAGGATGATCTGTCCCCCATTTTACTTTGTATATTGATACACAGCAATTATAATATACAATTTAAATGTCTTTTCATAATTCTAATTTTCTAGCTTTAAACCTAGCCAATTCATCTACAGTTCTTTATTTGAGAACCTGAAGTGAGTGTTTGAGACTTGAGGGAAGAGTTTATCTTGTCTTTAGAAATTTTTTTCTCCGGTAGGAAATCATGTAAGAGGAAGTTCGATGTTCCTTGGTGGAGCAAGAAGGTGATCAGTTTTAAGTTTAATAAACTCAAAAAAGCATGTCAATAGATTTTATTAAAGATATGATAGCCAGAAATAATAATCTTAAGCATTTTGAGATGTAACCAAACACAACTGTTTCTTCTCTCATGCAGACAGATGGAATATAACGTATTAAAATTACAACTACAGTCCACAATCAGGGGAACATATTTCTAAAAGCCTCAGCTTCAAGGATTTGAGTTTATGCTTTCGGAAGGACTAAATCGTCTGCTCATCGTGACCTCAATGGGCAATAAGGGACATATAGAGACAATAGATCTAGCACACATATGGTCTATGGCCATGAAGTGCCTTATAAGTGAGTAACAAAACTTTAAAATCAATACAGATTTTTATGGGAAGCCAATGAAGAGATTTTCAAATAAAGGGTAATATGTTCAAACAGACGAATTCCTGTAAGGATGTGGCTGGCTGCATTCAACAAAGAATATGTTTTGGAAAGAGCGTGGCTCTGCTAACCCATACACTGAAAGCCGAGTGGTCCTCAACTTTACAAAATATATTGCTAATATCACATAGAATACATCATATCATAAGACGAGTTTCTCATGATGAGATAATGGATTGGAAAATATTTTGCAAATGGTAAATTCCTCATAAATGTTAGTAATGATTATTAGAGTTCTTACATAATAATTCTCAATCTATTGCTTAGAAAAGTTGTCAGTTTAATGACAATTCGGACATAACCACACTGACAGCACTGAACTATGACTTCATCTGGAAGTGCAATATTTAGTTTTAAGATATTTCATATTTTTTCTCCCACTTCATTACATTTTGTGTAGATGAGGCTGACATTTTCAACAACGAAATCATTCTTGTTTCAACTAATTTTTAACCCATTCCATGAAAAGTTAGGCCAGGACATGGCAGTTCAAACACCTGGTGACCTGTGTTTGTGTTTTCAATAACAAGTGACACAAGGCAGCAAAGTGGGGAGTTCTAAAGCTGGAAGTTCCTCTTGACTCATGGAGATGTGCATGACTGCAATCTGAAATGGAAAAGCAAATGTGACCCAAAACTGACATGAGGAGAATGGGACTCCAACTCATATTGATTCTCTATACAAAATAGCCGAACTGTCTGCCGTCCTCCATTCTCACCACCAGTCTGACTTAGGGTCCTGCAGCTCCCTTTGCTTCCCTGTGGCCACCCGTCCCACTGGGTCCTTTCCTCTGAGCATGGCTTCCATACTCCCTTCATTGCTCCTCTGTCAATTCTTTCTAAAATCGAGTCTGGTCACATCATCCTTCATTTTAAAATCTCTGAATGGGTTTCCTGTATCTCTTATGACAAAATCAACTTGATTAGCATGGCCCATGAAGTCCTTTCAGATTTGGTTTTGCTCATCTCTCCGTGTCCCTCTGGTCAGCCTGTATGTACTTGTCATAATGAGCTACTTCCACCTTTCCAGGCTCCATTTGCGCCTAATTCCGCTCTTCCCTACTGTCCTTGTTCATGCTGTCCTTCAATCTGGAATATTCTACCCAGTCTTTTGAGGAGGTTCTCCTATACTTTTGGGTGTCTTTTATGTGTCTTATGGACACTTGTGCATATATCATTATTGCACCTTTTTATAATCTTTTTATATCTATCTTGTCTCTTTTCTCTGTCAGATGGAAAACTCCTTGCTCAGCGACTATGTTGTTCATCATCATATTTCCAGTTATGTGAGTGGTGACCAGTATGCAGTAGATAGTTATTGAATATTTACTGAAGACACATGGAAGCTACGTGGATATATTCCCAAAAATAATATATTTCTGTTAAATAGAAATATATTTGAAAGAGAACATGCCCTAGAACTATTTTATGGTGTACAATACAATTACTTTCAGACACTAATAATGTATTATTAATTCTTATGAAATGAAATACTTTAAAAAACTATATATCACGATTCCATAAAAATTTAATATTAACGATCTCCTTCTTTCCAGTTTCTTTATAAAATTCACTTTTTAATAAAAAGAATCCCCATTTATAATTTGATGATCTTTTCTATTGAAAGCATTTCTATTTTTTTTCTTTTTTTTTTTTTAATTGGTGTTCAATTTACTAACATACAGAATAACCCCCAGTGCCCGTCA
>NW_023330635.1:0-71629 GCF_011100685.1 Canis lupus familiaris | reverse complement strand
ACCGGGGCCTCACATGTATTTCGTAACTCTGGTCCTCAGCTGGGCCTCAGATGGATCTGGTGACTCTGGTCCCCACCTGGAAGTCACCTGGATCTGGTGACTCTGGTCCCCACTTGGACCTCTCCTGACCTGGTGACTCTCTTTCCAACATGGACCTCAACCTGGATCTGGTGAATCTGGTCCTCAGTTTGGCCTCACTGGACCTGGGTCTCTCGTCCCCACTTTGACTAACTCAGAACTGCTGAATCTTGCCCCACCTAGGCCACACTCAAACCTGGTGACTCTTGTCCCCACTATGCCCAATTCGATCTGATGAATCTGGTCCTCACTGGGCCTCACATGGACCTGGGACTCAGCTGGACAGAGTGGCTCTGGTTCCCAAAAGGGGTTCACCTGATACTGGTGACTGTGGTCTTATCCTATGCCTCACCAGGACCTAGTCATTCTGTTCCCCATCTGGGTCTGCATGGCCGTAGTGACACTGATCCTCACCCAGGCATCATTGGGAGCTGGATACTCTATTCCACACCTGAGCCTCACTTTGACCAGGGACATCTGGTCCCATTGGGGCCTCAAACTAAACTGGTTACCCTGGTTCCCCCTCTGGTTACTCACCCTTACATGGTGACTCTGGTCACCCTTGGTTTTCACTTGGGCCTGGTGAATCTGTTGGTCCTTAGTGGTCCGCACCTGGATGTTGTGACTGGTCGCCACCTGGGCCTCACCTGGACTTGGTGAATCCTGTTGCCAACTTGGCCTCACCTGGACCTTGTGACAGTGGTCCTACCTGGACCTTACCTGGATCTGGTGGCTCTAGTTCCCATATGGGGTTCTCCGACCTGGTTCCTTGGTCTCCATCTGGCCTCACTTGGAAAAACAATGACTCTGATCCACATTGGGCCTCTCCTGGATCTGTTGCTCTGGTCCTTCCCTGGGCATCATTGGGACCTGGATACTCTCTTATATACCTGGGCCTTACCTGGACCTTGTGACTGTGGTCCACATGGGCCTCACCTGGACGAGGTGACTGGTTCCCACAGGGCCCTCACCTGGACCTGGTGACTCAGGTCCTCATATGGGCATCATGGGACCTGGTTTCTCAGTTCCACATCGGGGCCTCACCTGGACCTAGTGATTCTCGTCCCGCTCTGGGCCTCTCCGTGACGTGGTGACTCTGGTCCCCACCTGGATATCACCAGAACCGGGTGACTCTGGTCCCTCTCTGGGTCTCACCCGGAGCTGGGGACACCGGTCCTAAACAGGGCCTCAAACAGGACCTATTGAATCTACTCCTGACTTTGGCCTCGTCTGGACCTTGTGACTCTTTTCCCACCTGGCATCAATGGGACATGGATATTCTGTTCCCCACCTTGGCCTCACCTGGACATGGTAACTTTTCTCCACACTTTGGCCTCAACTGGTGGTGATGACTCTGGTCCCCCGACCTAGGCCTCAATCTGGACCTGGTGACTGTGGTCCCCACCTGGGTCTCACCTGGACCTGGTGACTCTCCTTCCCACATGAACAACACCTGGACCTGGTGACTGTGGTTTCTTGTAGACTCACATTACCTGGTGACTCCGGTCCCCACTAGGGCCTCAACTGGATCTAGTGACTCTACCAAAATTTGGCCTCACCTGGACCTGGTGAGTGGGGTTGCCACCTGGGCCTCACCCATACCTGGTGACTCAGGTCCCCGCGTGGGCCTCTTGGACCTGGTGAATCTGGTCCTTACCTGGTTCTCTCCCAAACCTGGGTCTCTGGTCACCACCTGGGCCTCACGTGGACCTGGTGTATCAGGCCCCATCTGGGCCTCACCCAGTCCTGGTGACTTTGTTCCCCACCTGGACCTGATTGCTGTGGACTCCTTCTTGGCCTCACCTGGAACTGGAGACTCTGATCCTAACTGGGTCTCACCCAGATCTGGTGACACTGGTCCTCACCTGTGGACCATTATGACCTGGATACTCTGTTCCACACGTGAGCCTCACCTGGACATGATGACTCTGGATCCCCTAGGGGCCTCACCCTGACATGGTGACTCTGGTCCCCATCTGGATGTCACGTAGACCAGGTGAATCTGTTACGCCTCAAGGGCTCAAATAGACCTGGTGACTCTGGTCCTCAACTGGGCCTCACCAAGACCTAGTGAATATGCTCCCCACCTGCGCCTCATCTGGACCTGGTGACGCTGGGTCTACCTGGGCATCATCGGAACATGGTTACTCTGTTCCCCACTGGGACTGACCTGATCCTGGTAATTCTGGTCCTGATTTTGGCCTCATCTGTACCAGGTGACTCTGGCTCCACCTGGGCCTCACATGTAACCTGTGACTCTGATCCTAAGCATGGCCTCACCTGACCTGTTCTCTGTGGTTCCCATCGGGACCTCACGTGGACCTCATGTCTCTGGTCGCACCTGGGGCTCACCAGGACCTGGTGTCTCTGGTACCCACCTGGGTAGCATCAGGGTATGGTTACACTGTTCACTATCAGTGACCCAGCCGGACCTATCAACTCTGGTCTTCACCTGGGCCACACCTGGACATGGTGACAGTGGTTCCCACCTGGGTCTCACCTGGACATGGTGACTCTTGTCACCACCGGGGACTCACCTGGACCTGCTTACTGTGTTCCACACCTGTGTCCCAAGTAGACCTGTTGACCATGGTCCCCAGGCGGGACTCACATGGACCTGTTGCCTCTGATCTCCACCGGGGCCTCACGTGTACCTGGTAACTCTGGTCCTCACCTGGGCCTCATCTGGATCTGGTGACTCTGGTCCCCACCTGGACTTCACCTGGATCTGGTGACTCTGGTCCCCACCTGGACCTCTCTTGGACCTGGTGACCCTGGTCCCCACATGGACCTCACCTGGATCTGGTGACTCTGGTCCTCAGTTTGGATCACCTGGACCTGGTGTCTCTCATCCCCACTTTGACCTAACTCAGAACTACTGAATCTTGCCCCATCTAGGCCGCACAAAGACCTGGTGACTCTTGTCCCCAGCTATGCCTCAATTCGACCTGATGAATCTGGTCCTCACGGGGGCCTCACATGGACCTGGGAGTCAGCTGGATAGAGTGGCTCTGGTTCCCACAAGGGGCTCACCTGATACTGCTGACTGTGGTCTTATCTATGCCTCACCAGACCTAGTGATTCTGTTCCCCATCTGGGACTCCATGGCCATAGTGACTCTGATCCTCACCCAGGCATCATTGGGACCTGGATACTCTATTCCACACTGGGCCTCACTTTGACCAGGGACCTCTGGTCCCATTCTGGGCCTCAAACTAAACTGGTTACTCTGCTTCCCCCTCTGGGACTCACCCTTACCTGGTGACTCGGGTTACCCCTTGGGCTTCACTTGCGCCTGGTGAATCTGGTCCTTAGCTGGTCCGCACTTGGATGTGGTGACTGGTCGCCACCTGGGCCTCACCTGGACTTGGTAAATCCTGTTGCCACCTGCGCCTCACCTGGACCTTGTGACTGTGGTCCCACCTGGACCTCACCGGGATCTGGTGTCTCTGGTTTCCCATATGGGGCTCTCCTGGACCTGGTTCCTGTGGTCTCCATCTGACCTCACCTGGAACACAATGACTCTGATCCATGTTTGGGCCTCTCCTGTACCTGTTGACTCTGGTCCTTACCTGGGCATCATTGGGACCTGGATACTCTCTTATATGTCTTGGCCCCACCTGGCCCTGGTGACTGTGGTCCCACATGGGCCTCACCTGGACAGGTGACTGGTTCCCACAGGGACCTCACCTGGACCTGGTGACTCAGGTCCTCATATGGGCATCATGGGACCTGGTTTCAGTTCCACATCGGGGCCTCACCTGGACCTAGTGATTCTCGTCCCCCTCTGGGCCTCAACCTGACGTGGTGACTCTGGTCCCCACCTGGATATCACCAGAACCGTGGGACTCTGGTCCCCCTCTGGGACACACCCGGAGCGGGGGACACTGGTCCTCAGCTGAGCCTCAACAGGACCTGGTGAATCTCCTCCTCACTTAGGCCTCGTCTGGACCTTGTGACTCTTTTCCCACCTGGCAGCAATGGGACATGGTTACTCTGTTCCGCAACTGGGCCTCACATGGACATGATAACTTATCTCTGCACTTTGGCCTCAACTGGTCCTGATGTTCCTAGTCCCCCAACCGAGGCCTCAATTTGGACCTGGAGACTGTCGTCCCCACCTGGGTCTCACCTGGACCTGGTGACTCTCGTTCCCACATGAACCACACCTGGACCTGGTGACTGTGGTGTACTTGTAGACTCACATTTACCTGGTAACTCCGGTCCCCACTAGGGCCTCACCTGGATCTGGTGACCTCGGCCTGCAGGTTGGCCTCACTTGGACCTGGTGAGTGGGGTTGCCACCTGGGCCTCACCCAAACCTGGTGACTGAGGTTCCCACGTGGGCCTCTTTGACATGTTAATCTGGTCCTTACCTGGTCCTCTCCCAGACCCGGGGACTCTGCTCACCACCTGGGCCTCACCTGGAGCTGGTGAATCTGGTCCCCATCTGGGCCTCACCCATTCCTGGTGTCTTTGTTCGCCACCTGGACCTGATTGTTGTGGACTCCATCTTGGCCTCACCTGGAACTGGTGACTCTGATCGTATCTCCACGTCACCCAGATCTGGTGACTCTGGTCCTCACCTGGGCATCATTGGTACCTGGTCACTCTGTTCCACACCTGAGCCTCACCTGGACATGATGACTCTGGAACCTCTCTGGGCCTCACCCTGACCTGGTGACCCTTTTCCCCATCTGGATGTCACCTGGTCCAGGGGATTCTGGTACTCCTCTAGGACTCAATCAGATCTGGTGACTGTGATCCTCAACTGGGCCTCACCTGGACCTAGTGAATATGCTCCATCTGGGCCTCATTTGGACCTGGTGACTCTGATACCTACCTGGGCATCATCGGGACATGTTCCACTGCATGGCCTGCAGGTTGGCCTCACCTGGACCTGAGAAATCTAGTCCCTACCTCGGCATCATCTGGACATGTTTCCTCTGCATGGCTTGCAGGTTGGCCTCACTTGTTTCTGGTGAGGGGGGTTGTCACATGGGCCTCACACATGCCTGGTGACACAGGTCCCCACTTGGGCCTCACTTGGACCTGGTGACTCTGGTCCTTACCTGGTCTTCACCCGGAACTCGTAACTCTGTTCACCACCTGGGAATAACCTGGACCTGGTGACTCTGGTCCCCATCTGGATGTCACCTGGACCAGGTGTTTCTGGTACCCCTCTAGGCCTCAACCAGAACTGGTGACTCTGGTCCTCAACTGGGCCTCACTGGGACCTAGTGAACATGCTCCCCACCTGCGCCTCATCTGGACCTGGTGACTCTGGTTCTACCTGGGCATCATCGAGTCATGGTTACTCTATTCCCCACTGGGACTGACCTGATCCTGGTAACATTGGTCCTGACTTTGGCCTCTTCTGTACTTAGTGACTCTGGCTCCACCTGGGCCTCAGCTGTAACTGGTGACTCTGATCCTAAGCATGGCCTCACCTGACCTGGTGACTGTGGTTCCCATCGGGACCTCACCTGGACCTCATGTCTCTGGTCCAACCTGGGCCTCACCAGGACCTGGTGTCTCAGGTACCATCCTTGGTAGCATCAGGATATGGTTACACTGTTCACTAACAGTGACCCAGCCGGACCTATTAACTCTGGTCTTCACCTGGGCCACACCTGGACATGGTGACACTCGTTCCCACCTGGGTCTCACCTGGACATGATGAGTCGTATCCCCACCTGGTCCTCACCTGTAACTTGTGATTCTCGTTCCCACATGGACATCATCTGGACATGGTGGCTGCAGTGTTTCTAGCTTCTCATGTACCTCATGACTCTGGTCCCCACCAGGGCCTCACCGGGACCTGGTGAGTGTGGTTGCCACCTGCACCTCACCTGGACCTGGTGATTCTGGTCTGCACCTGAGACTACCCTGGATCTGGTGACTGTGGTCCCCACCTGGACATCACCTGGATTTAGGGACTCCGGTCCCCATCTGGGCCTCACCTGGCCCTGTTGATCAAGGTCTCATCTGGGCAAAATTGGGACCCGGTGACTGTGTTCCACAACTGGACCTCACCTGGACCATGTGACACTGGTTCCCCTCTGGGCCTCACCGTACCCTAGTGACTGTGAACCCCACTTTGGCCTGACTTGGACCTGCTGACCCTGGTTGCCACCTGCGCCTGACCTCGAACTGTTGACTCTGGTTCTTTCAAGGGCCTCCCCTGGACCTGGTGATCCTGGTCCCCACCTGGGACTTACCTGGACGTGGTGACCCTTTTCACCACCGGGGACTCACCTGGACCTGCTTACTGTGTTCCACACCTGGGCCACAAGTATACCTGATCACCATGGTCCCCAAGACAGAATCACATGGACCTGTTGCCTCTGATCCCCACCGGGGCCTCACGTATACCTGGTAACTCTGGTCCTCACCTGGGTCTCATCTGGACCTAGTGACTCTCGTCCCCACCTGGGCTTCACCTGGATCTGGTCACTCTGGTCCCCACCTGGAATTCACCTGGATCTGGTGACTCTGGTCCCCACCTGGACCTCACCTGGATCTGGTGACTCTGGTCCTCAGTATGGCCTCACCTGGACCTAGTGTCTCTCATCCCCACTTTGACCTAACTCAGAACTGCTGAATCTTGCCCCATCTAGGCCGCACCCAGACCTGATGACTCTTGTCCCCAGCTATGCCTCAATTCGACCTGATGAATCTGGTCCTAACGTGGGCCTCACATGGACCTGGGACTCAGCTGCATAGAGTGGCTCTGGTTCCCACAAGGGCCTCCCCTGATACTGGTGACTGTGGTCTTATTCTATGCCTCAACAGGAACTAGTGATTTTGTTCCCCATCTGGGCCTGCATGGCCTTAGTGACTCTGGTCCTCACCCAGGCATCATTCGGACCTGGATACTCTATTCCACACATGGGCCTCATTTTGACCCGGGATCTCTGGTCCCATTATGGGCCTCAAACTAAACTGGTTACTCTGGTTGCCCCTCTGGGCCTCACCCTTACCTGGTGACTCTAGTCACCCTGTGGGCTTCACTTGGGGCTGGTGAATCTGGACCTTAGCTGGTTTTCACCTGGATGTGGTGACTGGTCGCCACCTGGGCCTCACCTGGACTTGGTAAATCCTGTTGCCACCTGCACCTTACCTTGACCTTGTGACTGTGGTCCCACCTGAACCTCACCTGGATCTGGTGGCTCTGGTTCCCATATGGGGCTCTCCTGGACCTGGTTCCTGTGGTCTCCATCTGGCCTCACCTGGAACACAATGACTCTGATCCATATTTGGGCCTCTCCTGAACCTGTTGACTCTGGTCCTTACCTGGGCATCATTGGGACCTGGATACTCTCTTATATACCTGGGCCTCACTTGGACCTGGTGACTGTGGTCCCACCTGGGCCTCACCTGGACGGGGTGACTGGTTCCTGCAGGGACCTCACCTGGACCTGGTGACTCAGGTCCTCATATGGGCATCATGGGACCTGGTTCCTCATTTCCACATCGGGACCTCATCTGGACCTAGTGACTCTCGTCCCCCTCTGGGCCTCACCATGACGTGGTGACTCTTGTCCCCACCTGGATATCACCAGAACCGGGTGACTCTGGTCCCCTTCTGGGACTCACCCGGAGCTGGGGACACTGGTCCTCAACTGAGCCTCAACAGGACCTGGTGAATCTACTCCTCACTTAGGCCTCATCTGGTCCTTGTGACTCTTTTCCCACCTGGCATCAATAGGACACGGTTACTCTGTTCCCCACCTGGGCCTAACCTGCACACGATAACTTTGCTCCACACTTTGGCCTCAAATGGTCCTGATGACTCTCGTCCCCCCACCTAGGCCACAATCTGGACCTGGTGACTGTGGTCCCCACAAGGCTCTCACCTGGACATGGTGACTCTCGTTCCCACATGAACCACACCTGGACCTGGTGACTGTGGTGTTCTTGTAGACTCACATTTACCTGGAGACTCTGGTCCCCACCTGGATCTGGTGACTCTTGCCTGCAGGTTGTCCTCACCTGGACCTGGTAACTGTAGTCCCTAGATGGGCATCTTCGGGACGTGGTTCCACTGCAAGGCCTGCAGGATGGCCTCACCTGGACCTGGTGAGTGGGGTTACCACTTGGGCCTCACCCATACTAGGTGACACAGGTCCCCACGTGGGTCTAACTTGGATCTGGTGTATCTGGTAATTCTGGTCACCACCTGAGAATCACCTGGACTTGGTGAATCTGGTAAATCTGGTCACCACCTGGGAATCACGTGGACCTGGTGAATCTGGTCCCCATCTGGGCTTCACCCAGTCCTGATGACTTTGTTCCACACCTGGACCTGATTGCTGTGGACTCCTTCTTGACCTCACCTGGAACTGGTGACTCTGATCCTAACTGGGCCTCACCCAGATATGGTGACTCTGGTCCTCACCTATGGAAAATTATGACCTGGATACTCTCTTCCACACCGGAGTCACACCTGCACATGATGACTCTGGAACCTCTCTAGGCCTCACCCTGACCTGGTGATTCTGGTCCCCAACTGGATTTCACCTGGTCCAGGTGATTCTGGTACCCCTCTGGGCCTCAACCAGATCTGGTGACTCTGGTCCTCACCTGGGCCTCACCTGGACCTAGTGAATATAATCCATCTGGGCCTCTTTGGACCTGGAACTCTGGTCCCTACCTGGGCATCATCGGAACATGGTTACTCTGCATTGCCTGCAGGTTGGCCTCACCTGGACCTGGTGAGTGTGGTTGCCACCTGGGTCTCACCCATACCTGGTGACACGGGTCCCCACGTGGGCCACACTTCGACCTGGTGAATCTGGTCCTTACCTGGTCCTCACCCGGAACTGGTAACTCCGGTCATCATCTGGGAATCTCCTGGACCTTGTGAATCTGGTCCCCATCTGGGCCTCCCCAGTCCTGGCGACTTTGTTCCCCACCTGGACCTGATTGCTGTGGACTCCTTCTTGGCCTCACCTGGAACTAGTTACTCTGATCCTAAGTGGGCCTCAAATAAATCTGCTGAATCTTGGTCTAACCTGTGGACCATTATGACCTGGATACTCTGTTCCACATCTGAGCCTCACCTGGACATGATGACTCTGGAACCACTCTGGGCCTCACCCTGACCTTGTGACTCTGGTCCCCATTAGGATGTAACCTGGACCAGGTGATTCTGGTACCCCTCTAGGCCTCAACCAGATCTGGTGACTCTGGTCCTCAACTGGGACTCACCTGGACTTAGAGAATATGCTCCATCTGGGCCTCATTTGGACCTGGTGACTCTGGTCCCTACCTGGGCATCATCGGACATGGTTCTACTACATGGCCTGCAGGTTGGCCTCACCTGGAACTGGTGAGTGGGATTGCCACCTGGGGCTCACCCATACCTGGTGACTCAGGTCCCCATGTCGGCCTCTTGGACCTGGTGATTCTGGTCCTTACCTGGTCCTCTCCCAACCTGGGGTCTCTGGTCATCACCTGGACCTCACCTGGACAAGGTGAATCTTGTCCCCATCTGGGCCTCACCCAGTCCTGTTTACTTTGTTCCGCACCTGGACCTGATTGCTGTGGACTCTTTCTTTGCCTCACCTGGAACTGGTGACTCTGATCCTATCTGCGCGTCACCCAGATCTGGTGACTCTGGTCCTCATCTGGGCATCATTGGTACCTGGTGAGTCTGTTCCACACCTGAGCCTCACCTGGACATGATGACTCTGGAACCTCTCTGGGCCTCACCCTGACCTGGTGACTCTGATTCCCATCTGGATATCACCTTGACCAGGTGATTCTGGTACCCCTCTGGGCCTCAACCAGATCTGGTGACCCTGGTCCTCAACTGGGCCTCACCTGGACCTAGTGAATTTGCTCGATCTGGGCCTCATTTGGACCTGGTGACTCTGGTCCCTACCTGGGCATCATAGGGACATGGTTCCACTTCATGGCCTGCAGGTTGGCCTCACCTGGACCTGGTAACTCTGGTTGCTACATGGGAATCATCGGGACATGGTTCCTATGCATGGCCCGAAGGATGGCCTCTCCTGGACCTGGTGAGTGTGGTTGCCACCTGTGCATCATCCATACCTGGGGACACAGGTACCCACTTGGGCCTCACTTGGACCTGGTGAATCTGGTCCTTACCTGGTCCTCAGCCGGAACTGGTAACTCTGGTCACCACCTGGGAATCACCTGGACCTGGTGAATCTGGTCCCCATCTGGGCCTCACCCAGTCCTGGTGACTTTGTTCCCCACCTGGACCTGATTGCTGTGGACTCCTTCTTGGCCTCACCTGGAACTGGTGACTCTGATCCTAACTGGACCTCAACCAATCTGGTGACTCTGGTCCTCACCTGGGGACCATTATGACCTGGATATTCTGTTCCACACCTGAGCCTCACCTGGACATGATAACTTTGCTCCACACTTTGGCCTCAACTGGTCCTGATGACTCTGGTTCCCCCACCTAGGCCTCAATCTGGACCTGGTGACTGTGGTCCCCACCTGGGTCTCACCTGGACCTGGTGACTCTCGTTCCCACATAAACTAAACCTGGACCTGGTGACTGTGGTGTACTTGTAGACTCACATTTTCGTGGTGACTCCGGTACCCACTAGGGCCTCACCTGGATCTAGTGACTCTGGCCTGCAGGTTGGGCTCGCCTGGACCTGGTGAGTGGGGTTGACACCTGGGCCTCACCCATACCTGGTGACTCAGGTCTCCACGTGGGCCTCTTGGACCTGGTGAATCTTGTTCTTACCTGGTCCTTTCCCAGGCCCGGGGACTCTGGTCACCACCTGGTTCTCACCTGGACCTGGTGAATCTGGTCCCCATCTGTGCCTCACCCAGTCCTGGTGACTTTTTTCCCCACCTGGACCTGATTGCTGTGGACTCTTTCTTGGCCTCACCTGAAACGGGTGAATCTGATCGTATCTGAGTGTCACCCAAACCTGGTGACTCTGGTCCTCAACTACCCATCATTGGTACCTGGAGACTCTGATCCACACCTGAGCCTCACCTGAACATGATGACACTGGAACCTCTCTGGGCCTCACCCTGACCTGGTGACCCTGGTCCCCATCTGGATGTCACCTGGACCTGGTGATTCTTGCACCCCTCTAGGACTCAACCAGATCTGGTGACTCTGGTCCTCAACTGGGCCTCACCTGGACCTAGTGAATATGCTCCATCTGGGCCTCATCTGGACCTGGTGACTCTGGTCCCTACCTGGGCATCATCGGGACATGGTTACTCTATTCCACACTGGGAATGACCTGATCCTGGTAACTCTGGTCCTCTCTTTGGACTCTTCTGTACCAGGTAACTCTGGCTCCACCTGGCCTCACCTGTAACTGGTGACTCTGATCCTACGCATGGCCTCATCTGACCTGGTGACTGTGCTTCCCATCGGGACCTCACCTGGACCTCATGTCTCCGGTCCCACCTGGGCCTTACCAGGACCTGGTGTCTCTGGTACCCACATGGGTAGCATCAGGATATGGTTACACTGTTCACTAACAGTGACACAGCCGGACCTATTAGCTCTGGGCTTCACCTGGGCCACACCTGGACATGGTGACACTGGTTCCCACCTGGGTCTCACCTGGACATGGTGAGTCGGATCCCCACCTGGTCCTCACGTGTAACTGGTGATTCTCGTTCCCACATGGACTCATGTGGAACTGGTGGCTGCAGTGTTTTGAGCTTCTCATGTACCTCTTGACTCTGGTCCCCACCAGGGCCTCACCGGGACCTGGTGAATCTGGTCCCCATCTGGGCCATACCCAGTCCTGGTGACTTTGTTCCCCACCTGGACCTGATTGCTGTGGACTCATTCTTGGCCTCACCTGAAACGGGTGACTCTGATCCTATCTGCGCGTCACCTAGACCTGGTGACTCTGGTACTCACCTGGGCATCATTGGTACCTGGTGACTCTGTTCCACACCTGAGCCTCACCTGGACATCATGACTCTGGAACCTCTCTGGTCCTCACCCTGACCTGGTGACTCTGGTCCCCATCCGGATGTCACCTAGACTAGGTGAATCTGGTGTCCCTCTAGGCCTCAACTTGCCCTGGTGACTCTGGTCCTGACCTGGGCCTCACGGGGACCTAGTGAACATGCTCCCAACCTGCGCCTCATCTGGACCTGGTGACTCTGGTTCTACCTGGGCATCATCGAGTCATGGTTACTCTATTCCCCACTGGGACTGACCTGATCCTGGTAACTCTGGTCCTGACTTTGGCCTCTTCTCTACCAGGTGACTCTGGCTCCACCTGGGCCTCACCTGTAACTGGTGACTCTGATCCTATTCATGGCCTCACCTGACCTGGTGTCTGTGGTTTCCATCGGTACCTCACCTGGTCCTCATGTTTCTGGTCCAAATGGGACTCACCAGGACCTTGTATCTGGTACCCACCTGAGTAGCATCAGGATATGGTTACACTGTTCAATAACAGTGACCTGGCCGGACCTATTAACTCTCGTCGTCACCTTGTCCACACTTGGACATGGTGACACTGGTTCCCACCAGGGTCTCACCTGGACATGGTGACTCGGATCCCCACCTGGTCCTCACCTGTAACTTGTAATTCTCGTTCCCACATGGACATCATGTGGACCTGGTGGCTGCAGTGTTTCTAGCTTCTCATGTACCTCGTGACTCTGGTCCCCACCAGGGCCTCACCGGGACTTGGTGAGTGTGGTTGCCACCTGCACCTCACCAGGACCTGGTGATTCCGGTCTCCACCTGAGACTACCCTGGATCTGGTGACTCTGGTCCCCACCTGGGCTTCACCTGGATTTGGGGACTCCAGTCCCCATCTGGGCCTCACCTGGCCCTGTTGAACATGGTCCTCAACTGGGCAAATTTGGGACCCAGAGACTGTGTTCCACAACTGGACCTCACCTGGACCAGGTGACTCTGGTCCCCCTCTGGGTCTCAACGTACCCTAGTGACTGTCAACCACACTTTGGCCTGACATGAACCTGCTGACCCCGGTTGCCACCTGCGACTGACCTCGAACAGTTGACTCTGGTTCTTTCAAGGGCCTCCCCTGTACCTGGTGATCATGGTGCCCACTTGGGCCTCACCTGGACGTGGTGACTCTGGTCACCACCGGGGCTCACATGGACCTGGTTACTGTGTTCCACCTGGGCCTAATGTAGACCTGTTGACCATGGTCCCCAAGCCGGCCTCACATGGACCTGTTGCCTCTGATCCCCACCGGGGCCTCACGTGTACCTGGTAACTCTGGCCCTCACCTAGGCTTCATCTGGACCTAGTGACTCTGGTCCCCACCTGGGCTTCACCTGGATCTGGTGACTCTGGTCCCCACCTGGAATTCACCTGGATCTGGTGACTCTGGTCCCCAGCTGGACCTCTCCTGGACCTGGTGACTCTCTTTCCAACATGGAGCTCACCTGGATGTGTTGACTCTGGTCCTCAGTTTGCCCTCACCTGGACCTGGTGTCTCTCGTCCCCACTTTGACCTAACTCAGAACTGCTGAATCTTGCCCCACCTAGTCCGCACCCACACCTGGTGAATCTTGTCCCCAGCTATGCCTCAATTCGACCTGATGAATCTGGTTCTGACGTAGAGCTCACATGGACCTGGGACTCAGCTGGATAGAGTGGCTCTGGATCCCACATGGGGCACACCTGATACTGGTGATTGTGGTCTTATTCTATGCCTAGCCAGGACCTAGTGATTCTGTTCCCCATCTGGGCCTGCATGGCCCTAGTGACTCTGGTCCTCACCCAGGCGTCTTTGGGACCTGGATACTCTATTCCACACCTGCGCCTCACTTTGACCAGGGACCTCTGGTCCCATTCTGGGCCTCAAACTAAACTGGTTACTCTGGTTCCCCTCTGGGCCTCACCCTTACCTGGTGACTCTGGTCACCCCTTGGGCTTCACTTGGGCCTGGTGAATCTGGTCCTTAGCTGGTCCGCATCTGGATCTGGTGACTGTTGGCCACCTGGGCCTCACCTGGACTTGGTGAACCCTGTTGTCACCTGCGCCTCACCTGGACCTCCTGACTGTGGTCCCAACTGGACCTCACCTGGATCTCTTGGCTCTGGTTCCCATATGGGGCTCTCCTGGACCTGGTTCCTGTGGTCTCCATCTAGCCTCACCTGGAACACAATGACTCTAATCCATATATGGTCCTCTCCTGGACCTGTTCACTCTGGTCCTTTGCTGGCCATCATTGGGACCTGGATACTCTCTATATACCTGGGCCTGACCTGGACCTGGTGAGTGTGCTCCCACCTGGGCCTCACCTGGACGAGGTGACTCGTTCCCACAGGGACCTCACCTGGACCTGGTGACTCAGGTCCTCATATGGGCATCATGGGACCTGGTTTCTCAGGTCCACATTGGGGTCTCACCTGGACCTAGTGGTTCTCGTCCCCCTCTGGGCCTCACCCTGACGTGCTGACTCTGGTCCCCACCTGGATATCACCAGAACCGGGTGACTATGGTCCCCCTCTGGGACTCACCCAGAGTTGGGGACACTGGTCCTCAAATGGGCCTCAACAGGACCTGGTGAATCTACTCCTCACTTAGGCCTCGTCCGTACCTTGTGACTCTTTCCCAACTGGCATCAATGGGACATGGTTACTCTGTTCCCCACCTAGGTCTCAACTGGACATGATAACTTTGCTCAACACTTTGGCCTCAACTGGTCCTGATGAATCTGGTCCCCCCACCTAGGCCTCAATCTGGAACTGGTGACTGTGGTCCTCATCTGGGTCTCACCTGGACCTGGTGACTCTCGTTCCCACATGAACCACACCTGGACTTGGTGACTGTGGTGTTCTTGTAGACTCACATTTACCTGGTGACTCCGGTCCCCACTAGGGCCTCACCTGGATCTGGTGACTCTGGCCTGCAAGTTGGCCTCACCTGGACCTGGTGAGTGGGGTTGCCACCTGGGCCTCACACATATCTGGTGACCCACGTCCCCACGTGGGCCTCTTGGACCTGGTGAATCTTGTCCTTACCTGGTACTCTTCCAGACCCAGGGACTCTGGTCACCACCTTGGCCTCCCTTGGGCCTGGTGAATCTGGTCCCATCTGGGCCTCACCCAGTCCTGGTGACTTTGTTCCCCACTTGGAACTGATTGCTGTGGACTCTTTTTGCCTCACCTGGAACTGGTGACTCTGATCCTATCTGCGCGTCACCCAGATCTGGTGACTCTGGAACTCACCTGGGCATCATTGGTACCTGATTACTCTGTTCCACACCTGAGCCTCACCTGGACATGATGACTCTGGAACCTCTCTGGGCCTCACCCTGACCTGGTGACTCTGGTCCCCATCTTGATGTCACCTGGACCAGGTGATTCTGGTACCCCTCTAGGCCTCAACCAAATCTGGTGACTCTGGTCCTCAAATGGGCCTCACTTGGACCTAGTGTATATACACGATCTGGGCCTCATATGGACCTGGTGACTCTGGTCCCTACCTGGGCTTCATCGGGACACGGTTCCTCTGCATGGCCTGCAGGTTGGCCTCACCTGGACGTGGTAACTCTGATCCCTACTTGGGCTTCATCGGGACACGGTTCCTCTGCATGGCCTGCAGGTTGCCTCACCTGGACCTGGTGATTGGGGTTGCCACCAGGGCCTCACCCATATCTGGTGACACAGGTCCCCCCGTGGGCCTCACTTGGACCGGGTGAATCTGGTCCTTACCTGGTCCTCACCCAGAACTGGCAACTCTGGTCACCACCTGGGAATCACCTGGACCGAGTGAATCTGGTCCCCATCAGGGCCTCACCCAGTCCTGGTGACTTTGTTCCCCACCTGGACCTGATTGCTGTGGACTCCTTCTTGGCCTCACCTGGACCTGGTGACTCTGATGCTATCTGCGGGTCACGCAGACCTGGTGACTCTGGTCCTCACCTGGGCATCATTGGTACCTGGTGACTCTGTTCTACACCTGAGCCTCACCTGAACATGATGACTCTGGAACCTCTCTGGGCCTCACCCTTCCCTGGTGACTCTGGTCCCCATCTGGATGTCACCTGGACCAGGTGATTCTGGTACCCCTCTAGGCCTCAACCACATCTGGTGACTCAGGTCCTCAACTGGGCCTCACCTGGACCTAGTGAATATGCTCATGTGGGCCTCATTTGGACCTGGTGACTCTGGTCCCTCACTGAGCATCATCGGGAAATGGTTCCACTGCATGGCCTGCTGGTTGGCCTCACCTGGACCTGGTAACTCTGGTCCCTACTGGGCATCATCTGGACATGGTTCCTCTGCATGGCCTGCAGATTCGCCTCATCTTGACCTGGTGAGTGGGGTTCCCACGTGGGTCTTACCCATGCCTGGTGACACAGGTCCCCACGTGGGCCTCACTTGAACCTGGTGAATGTGGTCCTTACCTAGTCCTCACCCGGAACTGGTAAATCTGGTCACCACCTGGGCATCACCTAGTCCTGGTGACTTTGTTCCCCACCTGGACCTGATTGCTGTGGACACCTTCTTGGCCTCACCTGGAAGTGGTAATTCTGATCCTAACTGGGCCTCTTCCAGATCTGGTAACTCTGGTCCCCACCTGGGCTTCAACTGGATTTGGGGACTCCAGTCCCCATCTGGGCCTCACCTGGCCCTGTTGAACATGGTCCTCAACTGGGCAAATTTGGGACCCAGAGACTGTGTTCCACAACTGGACCTCACCTGGACCAGGTGACTCTGGTCCCCCTCTGGGTCTCAACGTACCCTAGTGACTGTCAACCACACTTTGGCCTGACATGAACCTGCTGACCCCGGTTTCCACCTGCGACTGACCTCGAACAGTTGACTCTGGTTCTTTCAAGGGCCTCCCCTGTACCTGGTGATCATGGTGCCCACTTGGGCCTCACCTGGACGTGGTGACTCTGGTCACCACCGGGGCTCACATGGACCTGGTTACTGTGTTCCACCTGGGCCTAATGTAGACCTGTTGACCATGGTCCCCAAGCCGGCCTCACATGGACCTGTTGCCTCTGATCCCCACCGGGGCCTCACGTGTACCTGGTAACTCTGGCCCTCACCTAGGCTTCATCTGGACCTAGTGACTCTGGTCCCCACCTGGGCTTCACCTGGATCTGGTGACTCTGGTCCCCACCTGGAATTCACCTGGATCTGGTGACTCTGGTCCCCAGCTGGACCTCTCCTGGACCTGGTGACTCTCTTTCCAACATGGAGCTCACCTGGATCTGTTGACTCTGGTCCTCAGTTTGCCCTCACCTGGACCTGGTGTCTCTCGTCCCCACTTTGACCTAACTCAGAACTGCTGAATCTTGCCCCACCTAGTCCGCACCCACACCTGGTGAATCTTGTCCCCAGCTATGCCTCAATTCGACCTGATGAATCTGGTTCTGACGTAGAGCTCACATGGACCTGGGACTCAGCTGGATAGAGTGGCTCTGGATCCCACATGGGGCACACCTGATACTGGTGATTGTGGTCTTATTCTATGCCTAGCCAGGACCTAGTGATTCTGTTCCCCATCTGGGCCTGCATGGCCCTAGTGACTCTGGTCCTCACCCAGGCGTCTTTGGGACCTGGATACTCTATTCCACACCTGCGCCTCACTTTGACCAGGGACCTCTGGTCCCATTCTGGGCCTCAAACTAAACTGGTTACTCTGGTTCCCCTCTGGGCCTCACCCTTACCTGGTGACTCTGGTCACCCCTTGGGCTTCACTTGGGCCTGGTGAATCTGGTCCTTAGCTGGTCCGCATCTGGATCTGGTGACTGTTGGCCACCTGGGCCTCACCTGGACTTGGTGAACCCTGTTGTCACCTGCGCCTCACCTGGACCTCCTGACTGTGGTCCCAACTGGACCTCACCTGGATCTCTTGGCTCTGGTTCCCATATGGGGCTCTCCTGGACCTGGTTCCTGTGGTCTCCATCTAGCCTCACCTGGAACACAATGACTCTAATCCATATATGGTCCTCTCCTGGACCTGTTCACTCTGGTCCTTTGCTGGCCATCATTGGGACCTGGATACTCTCTATATACCTGGGCCTGACCTGGACCTGGTGAGTGTGCTCCCACCTGGGCCTCACCTGGACGAGGTGACTCGTTCCCACAGGGACCTCACCTGGACCTGGTGACTCAGGTCCTCATATGGGCATCATGGGACCTGGTTTCTCAGGTCCACATTGGGGTCTCACCTGGACCTAGTGGTTCTCGTCCCCCTCTGGGCCTCACCCTGACGTGCTGACTCTGGTCCCCACCTGGATATCACCAGAACCGGGTGACTATGGTCCCCCTCTGGGACTCACCCAGAGTTGGGGATACTGGTCCTCAAATGGGCCTCAACAGGACCTGGTGAATCTACTCCTCACTTAGGCCTCGTCCGTACCTTGTGACTCTTTTCCCAACTGGCATCAATGGGACATGGTTACTCTGTTCCCACCTAGGTCTCAACTGGACATGATAACTTTGCTCAACACTTTGGCCTCAACTGGTCCTGATGAATCTGGTCCCCCCACCTAGGCCTCAATCTGGAACTG
This sequence comes from Canis lupus familiaris, assembly GCF_011100685.1. Taxonomy (NCBI): domain Eukaryota; kingdom Metazoa; phylum Chordata; class Mammalia; order Carnivora; family Canidae; genus Canis; species Canis lupus. The sequence goes on along the minus strand of NW_023330635.1, from coordinate 53,060 downwards.
GTGACTGTGGTCCTCATCTGGGTCTCACCTGGACCTGGTGACTCTCGTTCCCACATGAACCACACCTGGACTTGGTGACTGTGGTGTTCTTGTAGACTCACATTTACCTGGTGACTCCGGTCCCCACTAGGGCCTCACCTGGATCTGGTGACTCTGGCCTGCAAGTTGGCCTCACCTGGACCTGGTGAGTGGGGTTGCCACCTGGGCCTCACACATATCTGGTGACCCACGTCCCCACGTGGGCCTCTTGGACCTGGTGAATCTTGTCCTTACCTGGTACTCTTCCAGACCCAGGGACTCTGGTCACCACCTTGGCCTCCCTTGGGCCTGGTGAATCTGGTCCCATCTGGGCCTCACCCAGTCCTGGTGACTTTGTTCCCCACTTGGAACTGATTGCTGTGGACTCTTTTTGCCTCACCTGGAACTGGTGACTCTGATCCTATCTGCGCGTCACCCAGATCTGGTGACTCTGGAACTCACCTGGGCATCATTGGTACCTGATTACTCTGTTCCACACCTGAGCCTCACCTGGACATGATGACTCTGGAACCTCTCTGGGCCTCACCCTGACCTGGTGACTCTGGTCCCCATCTTGATGTCACCTGGACCAGGTGATTCTGGTACCCCTCTAGGCCTCAACCAAATCTGGTGACTCTGGTCCTCAAATGGGCCTCACTTGGACCTAGTGTATATACACGATCTGGGCCTCATATGGACCTGGTGACTCTGGTCCCTACCTGGGCTTCATCGGGACACGGTTCCTCTGCATGGCCTGCAGGTTGGCCTCACCTGGACATGGTAACTCTGATCCCTACTTGGGCTTCATCGGGACACGGTTCCTCTGCATGGCCTGCAGGTTGCCTCACCTGGACCTGGTGATTGGGGTTGCCACCAGGGCCTCACCCATATCTGGTGACACAGGTCCCCCCGTGGGCCTCACTTGGACCGGGTGAATCTGGTCCTTACCTGGTCCTCACCCAGAACTGGCAACTCTGGTCACCACCTGGGAATCACCTGGACCGAGTGAATCTGGTCCCCATCAGGGCCTCACCCAGTCCTGGTGACTTTGTTCCCCACCTGGACCTGATTGCTGTGGACTCCTTCTTGGCCTCACCTGGACCTGGTGACTCTGATGCTATCTGCGGGTCACGCAGACCTGGTGACTCTGGTCCTCACCTGGGCATCATTGGTACCTGGTGACTCTGTTCTACACCTGAGCCTCACCTGAACATGATGACTCTGGAACCTCTCTGGGCCTCACCCTTCCCTGGTGACTCTGGTCCCCATCTGGATGTCACCTGGACCAGGTGATTCTGGTACCCCTCTAGGCCTCAACCACATCTGGTGACTCAGGTCCTCAACTGGGCCTCACCTGGACCTAGTGAATATGCTCCATGTGGGCCTCATTTGGACCTGGTGACTCTGGTCCCTCACTGAGCATCATCGGGAAATGGTTCCACTGCATGGCCTGCTGGTTGGCCTCACCTGGACCTGGTAACTCTGGTCCCTACTGGGCATCATCTGGACATGGTTCCTCTGCATGGCCTGCAGATTCGCCTCATCTTGACCTGGTGAGTGGGGTTCCCACGTGGGTCTTACCCATGCCTGGTGACACAGGTCCCCACGTGGGCCTCACTTGAACCTGGTGAATGTGGTCCTTACCTAGTCCTCACCCGGAACTGGTAAATCTGGTCACCACCTGGGCATCACCTAGTCCTAGTGACTTTGTTCCCCACCTGGACCTGATTGCTGTGGACACCTTCTTGGCCTCACCTGGAAGTGGTAATTCTGATCCTAACTGGGCCTCTTCCAGATCTGGTAACTCTGGTCCCCACCTGGGCTTCAACTGGATTTGGGGGACTCCAGTCCCCATCTGGGCCTCACCTGGCCCTGTTGAACATGGTCCTCAACTGGGCAAATTTGGGACCCAGAGACTGTGTTCCACAACTGGACCTCACCTGGACCAGGTGACTCTGGTCCCCCTCTGGGTCTCAACGTACCCTAGTGACTGTCAACCACACTTTGGCCTGACATGAACCTGCTGACCCCGGTTTCCACCTGCGACTGACCTCGAACAGTTGACTCTGGTTCTTTCAAGGGCCTCCCCTGTACCTGGTGATCATGGTGCCCACTTGGGCCTCACCTGGACGTGGTGACTCTGGTCACCACCGGGGCTCACATGGACCTGGTTACTGTGTTCCACCTGGGCCTAATGTAGACCTGTTGACCATGGTCCCCAAGCCGGCCTCACATGGACCTGTTGCCTCTGATCCCCACCGGGGCCTCACGTGTACCTGGTAACTCTGGCCCTCACCTAGGCTTCATCTGGACCTAGTGACTCTGGTCCCCACCTGGGCTTCACCTGGATCTGGTGACTCTGGTCCCCACCTGGAATTCACCTGGATCTGGTGACTCTGGTCCCCAGCTGGACCTCTCCTGGACCTGGTGACTCTCTTTCCAACATGGAGCTCACCTGGATCTGTTGACTCTGGTCCTCAGTTTGCCCTCACCTGGACCTGGTGTCTCTCGTCCCCACTTTGACCTAACTCAGAACTGCTGAATCTTGCCCCACCTAGTCCGCACCCACACCTGGTGAATCTTGTCCCCAGCTATGCCTCAATTCGACCTGATGAATCTGGTTCTGACGTAGAGCTCACATGGACCTGGGACTCAGCTGGATAGAGTGGCTCTGGATCCCACATGGGGCACACCTGATACTGGTGATTGTGGTCTTATTCTATGCCTAGCCAGGACCTAGTGATTCTGTTCCCCATCTGGGCCTGCATGGCCCTAGTGACTCTGGTCCTCACCCAGGCGTCTTTGGGACCTGGATACTCTATTCCACACCTGCGCCTCACTTTGACCAGGGACCTCTGGTCCCATTCTGGGCCTCAAACTAAACTGGTTACTCTGGTTCCCCTCTGGGCCTCACCCTTACCTGGTGACTCTGGTCACCCCTTGGGCTTCACTTGGGCCTGGTGAATCTGGTCCTTAGCTGGTCCGCATCTGGATCTGGTGACTGTTGGCCACCTGGGCCTCACCTGGACTTGGTGAACCCTGTTGTCACCTGCGCCTCACCTGGACCTCCTGACTGTGGTCCCAACTGGACCTCACCTGGATCTCTTGGCTCTGGTTCCCATATGGGGCTCTCCTGGACCTGGTTCCTGTGGTCTCCATCTAGCCTCACCTGGAACACAATGACTCTAATCCATATATGGTCCTCTCCTGGACCTGTTCACTCTGGTCCTTTCCTGGCCATCATTGGGACCTGGATACTCTCTATATACCTGGGCCTGACCTGGACCTGGTGAGTGTGCTCCCACCTGGGCCTCACCTGGACGAGGTGACTCGTTCCCACAGGGACCTCACCTGGACCTGGTGACTCAGGTCCTCATATGGGCATCATGGGACCTGGTTTCTCAGGTCCACATTGGGGTCTCACCTGGACCTAGTGGTTCCCGTCCCCCTCTGGGCCTCACCCTGACGTGCTGACTCTGGTCCCCACCTGGATATCACCAGAACCGGGTGACTATGGTCCCCCTCTGGGACTCACCCAGAGTTGGGGACACTGGTCCTCAAATGGGCCTCAACAGGACCTGGTGAATCTACTCCTCACTTAGGCCTCGTCCGTACCTTGTGACTCTTTTCCCAACTGGCATCAATGGGACATGGTTACTCTGTTCCCCACCTAGGTCTCAACTGGACATGATAACTTTGCTCAACACTTTGGCCTCAACTGGTCCTGATGAATCTGGTCCCCCCACCTAGGCCTCAATCTGGAACTGGTGACTGTGGTCCTCATCTGGGTCTCACCTGGACCTGGTGACTCTCGTTCCCACATGAACCACACCTGGACTTGGTGACTGTGGTGTTCTTGTAGACTCACATTTACCTGGTGACTCCGGTCCCCACTAGGGCCTCACCTGGATCTGGTGACTCTGGCCTGCAAGTTGGCCTCACCTGGACCTGGTGAGTGGGGTTGCCACCTGGGCCTCACACATATCTGGTGACCCACGTCCCCACGTGGGCCTCTTGGACCTGGTGAATCTTGTCCTTACCTGGTACTCTTCCAGACCCAGGGACTCTGGTCACCACCTTGGCCTCCCTTGGGCCTGGTGAATCTGGTCCCATCTGGGCCTCACCCAGTCCTGGTGACTTTGTTCCCCACTTGGAACTGATTGCTGTGGACTCTTTTTGCCTCACCTGGAACTGGTGACTCTGATCCTATCTGCGCGTCACCCAGATCTGGTGACTCTGGAACTCACCTGGGCATCATTGGTACCTGATTACTCTGTTCCACACCTGAGCCTCACCTGGACATGATGACTCTGGAACCTCTCTGGGCCTCACCCTGACCTGGTGACTCTGGTCCCCATCTTGATGTCACCTGGACCAGGTGATTCTGGTACCCCTCTAGGCCTCAACCAAATCTGGTGACTCTGGTCCTCAAATGGGCCTCACTTGGACCTAGTGTATATACACGATCTGGGCCTCATATGGACCTGGTGACTCTGGTCCCTACCTGGGCTTCATCGGGACACGGTTCCTCTGCATGGCCTGCAGGTTGGCCTCACCTGGACGTGGTAACTCTGATCCCTACTTGGGCTTCATCGGGACACGGTTCCTCTGCATGGCCTGCAGGTTGCCTCACCTGGACCTGGTGATTGGGGTTGCCACCAGGGCCTCACCCATATCTGGTGACACAGGTCCCCCCGTGGGCCTCACTTGGACCGGGTGAATCTGGTCCTTACCTGGTCCTCACCCAGAACTGGTAACTCTGGTCACCACCTGGGAATCACCTGGACCGAGTGAATCTGGTCCCCATCAGGGCCTCACCCAGTCCTGGTGACTTTGTTCCCCACCTGGACCTGATTGCTGTGGACTCCTTCTTGGCCTCACCTGGACCTGGTGACTCTGATCCTATCTGCGGGTCACCCAGACCTGGTGACTCTGGTCCTCACCTGGGCATCATTGGTACCTGGTGACTCTGTTCTACACCTGAGCCTCACCTGAACATGATGACTCTGGAACCTCTCTGGGCCTCACCCTTCCCTGGTGACTCTGGTCCCCATCTGGATGTCACCTGGACCAGGTGATTCTGGTACCCCTCTAGGCCTCAACCACATCTGGTGACTCAGGTCCTCAACTGGGCCTCACCTGGACCTAGTGAATATGCTCCATGTGGGCCTCATTTGGACCTGGTGACTCTGGTCCCTCACTGAGCATCATCGGGAAATGGTTCCACTGCATGGCCTGCTGGTTGGCCTCACCTGGACCTGGTAACTCTGGTCCCTACTGGGCATCATCTGGACATGGTTCCTCTGCATGGCCTGCAGATTCGCCTCATCTTGACCTGGTGAGTGGGGTTCCCACGTGGGTCTTACCCATGCCTGGTGACACAGGTCCCCACGTGGGCCTCACTTGAACCTGGTGAATGTGGTCCTTACCTAGTCCTCACCCGGAACTGGTAAATCTGGTCACCACCTGGGCATCACCTAGTCCTGGTGACTTTGTTCCCCACCTGGACCTGATTGCTGTGGACACCTTCTTGGCCTCACCTGGAAGTGGTAATTCTGATCCTAACTGGGCCTCTTCCAGATCTGGTGACTCTGGTCCTCACCTATGGACCATTATGACCTGGATACTCTGTTCCACACCTGAGCCTCACCTGGACATGATGACTCTGGATCCCCTCTGGGCCTCACCCTGACATGGTTACTCTGGTCCCCATCTGGATGTCACCTAACCAGGTGAATCTGGTACCCCTCTAGGCCTCAACCAAACCTGGTGACTCTAGTCCTCAACTGGGTCTGCCCGGGACCTAGTGAATATGCTCCCCAACTGCGCCTCATCTGGACATGATGACTCTGGTTCCACGTGGGCATCATCGGGACATGTTACTCTATTCCCCACTGGGAGTGACCTGATCCTTGTAACACTGGTCTGACTTTGGCATTTTCTGTACCAGGTGACTCTGGCTCCACCTGGGCCACACCTGTAACTGGTGACTCTTATCCTAAGCATGGCCTCACCTGACTTGGTGACTCTGGTCCCCATTAGGATGTAACCTGGACCAGGTGATTCTGGTACCCCCTCTAGGCCTCAACCAGTTCTGGTGACTCTGGTCCTCAATTGGCTTCACCTGGACCTAGTGAATATGCTCCATCTGGGCCTCATTTGGACCTGGTGACTGTCGTCCCTACCTGGGCATCATCGGGACATGTTCCACTGCATGGCCTGCAGGTTGGCCTCACCTGGACCTGGTGAGTGGGATTGCCACCTGTGGCTAACCCATACCTGGTGACTCAGGTCCCCACGTGGGCCTCTTGGACCTGGTGAATCTGGTCCTTACCTCTTCTTCTCCCAACCTGGGGACTCTGGTCATCACCTGGGCCTCACTTGGACAAGGTGAACTGGTCCCCATCTGGGCCTCACCCAGTCCTGGTTACTTTGTTCCCAACCTGGAACTGATTGCTGTGGACTCTTTCTTTGCCTCACCTGGAACTGGTGACTCTGATCCTATCTGCGCGTCACCCAGATCTGGTGACTCTGGTCCTCATCTGGGCATCATTGGTACCTGGTGACTCAGTTCCACCCCTGAACCTCACCTGAACATGATGTCTCTGGAACCTCACTGGGCCTCACCCTGTCCTGGTGACTCTGGTCCCCATCTGGATGTCACCTGGACCAGGTGATTCTGGTACCCCTCTGAGCCTCAACCAGATCTGGTGACTCTGGTCCTCTACTGGGCCTCACCTGGACCTAGTGAATATGCTCCATCTGGGCCTCATTTGGACCTGGTGACTCTGTTCCCTACCTGGGCATCATCGGGACATGGTTCCACTACATGGCCTGCAGGTTGGCATCACCTGGACCTGGTAACTCTGGTTCCTACATGTACATCATCGGGACACGGTTCCTCTGCATGGCGCGAAGGATGGCCTCTCCTGGACCTGGTGAGTTTGGTTGCAACCTGTGCCTCACCCGTACCTGGGGACACAGGTCCCCGCTTGGGCCTCTTGGACCTGGTGAATCTGGTCCTTACCTGGTCGTCTCCCAGCCCCAGGGTCTCTGGTCACCACCTGGGAATCACCTGGACCTGGTGAATCTGGTCCTGACCAGGGCCTCACCCAGTCCTGGTGACTTTGTTCCCCACCTGGACCTGATTGCTGTGGACTCCTTCTTGGCCTCACCTGTAACTGGTGACTCTGATCCTATCTGCGCGTCACCCAGACCTGGTGACTCTGGTCCTCACCGGGGCATCATTGGTACCTGGTGACTCTGTTCTACACCTGAGCCTCACCTGGACATGATGACTCTGGAACCTCTCTGGGCCTCACCCTTCCCTGGTGACTGTGGTCCCCATCTGGATGTCACCTGGACCAGGGGATTCTTGTACACCTCTCGGCCTCAACCAGATCTGGTGACTCTGGTCCTCAACTGGGCCTCACCTGGACCTAGTGAATATGCTCCATCTGGGCCTCATTTGGACCTGGTGACCCTGGTCTCTAATGGGCATCATCGGGACATGGTTTCACTGCATGGCCTGCAGGTTGGACTCACCTGGACCTGGTAACTCTGGTCCCTACCTGGTCATCATCGGACATGGTTCTACTACATGGCCTGCAGGTTGGCCTCACCTGGAACTGGTGAGTGGGATTGCCACCTGGGGCTCACCATACCTGGTGACTCAGGTCCCCATGTCGGCCTCTTGGACCTGGTGATTCTGGTCCTTACCTGGTCCTCTCCCAACCTGGGGTCTCTGGTCATCACCTGGACCTCACCTGGACAGGTGAATCTTGTCCCCATCTGGGCCTCACCCAGTCCTGTTTACTTTGTTCCGCACCTGGACCTGATTGCTGTGGACTCTTTCTTTGCCTCACCTGGAACTGGTGACTCTGATCCTATCCTGCGCGTCACCCAGATCTGGTGACTCTGGTCCTCATCTGGGCATCATTGGTACCTGGTGAGTCTGTTCCACACCTGAGCCTCACCTGGACATGATGACTCTGGAACCTCTCTGGGCCTCACCCTGACCTGGTGACTCTGATTCCCATCTGGATATCACCTTGACCAGGTGATTCTGGTACCCCTCTGGGCCTCAACCAGATCTGGTGACCCTGGTCCTCAACTGGGCCTCACCTGGACCTAGTGAATTTGCTCGATCTGGGCCTCATTTGGACCTGGTGACTCTGGTCCCTACCTGGGCATCATAGGGACATGGTTCCACTTCATGGCCTGCAGGTTGGCCTCACCTGGACCTGGTAACTCTGGTTGCTACATGGGAATCATCGGGACATGGTTCCTATGCATGGCCCGAAGGATGGCCTCTCCTGGACCTGGTGAGTGTGGTTGCCACCTGTGCATCACCCATACCTGGGGACACAGGTACCCACTTGGGCCTCACTTGGACCTGGTGAATCTGGTCCTTACCTGGTCCTCAGCCGGAACTGGTAACTCTGGTCACCACCTGGGAATCACCTGGACCTGGTGAATCTGGTCCCCATCTGGGCCTCACCCAGTCCTGGTGACTTTGTTCCCCACCTGGACCTGATTGCTGTGGACTCCTTCTTGGCCTCACCTGGAACTGGTGACTCTGATCCTAACTGGACCTCAACCAATCTGGTGACTCTGGTCCTCACCTGGGGACCATTATGACCTGGATATTCTGTTCCACACCTGAGCCTCACCTGGACATGATAACTTTGCTCCACACTTTGGCCTCAACTGGTCCTGATGACTCTGGTTCCCCCACCTAGGCCTCAATCTGGACCTGGTGACTGTGGTCCCCACCTGGGTCTCACCTGGACCTGGTGACTCTCGTTCCCACATAACTAAACCTGGACCTGGTGACTGTGGTGTACTTGTAGACTCACATTTTCGTGGTGACTCCGGTACCCACTAGGGCCTCACCTGGATCTGGTGACTCTGGCCTGCAGGTTGGGCTCGCCTGGACCTGGTGAGTGGGGGTTGACACCTGGGCCTCACCCATACCTGGTGACTCAGGTCTCCACGTGGGCCTCTTGGACCTGGTGAATCTTGTTCTTACCTGGTCCTTTCCCAGGCCCGGGGACTCTGGTCACCACCTGGTTCTCACCTGGACCTGGTGAATCTGGTCCCCATCTGTGCTCACCCAGTCCTGGTGACTTTTTTCCCCACCTGGACCTGATTGCTGTGGACTCTTTCTTGGCCTCACCTGAAACGGGTGAATCTGATCGTATCTGAGTGTCACCCAAACCTGGTGACTCTGGTCCTCAACTACCCATCATTGGTACCTGGAGACTCTGATCCACACCTGAGCCTCACCTGAACATGATGACACTGGAACCTCTCTGGGCCTCACCCTGACCTGGTGACCCTGGTCCCCATCTGGATGTCACCTGGACCTGGTGATTCTTGCACCCCTCTAGGACTCAACCAGATCTGGTGACTCTGGTCCTCAACTGGGCCTCACCTGGACCTAGTGAATATGCTCCATCTGGGCCTCATCTGGACCTGGTGACTCTGGTCCCTACCTGGGCATCATCGGGACATGGTTACTCTATTCCACACTGGGAATGACCTGATCCTGGTAACTCTGGTCCTCTCTTTGGACTCTTCTGTACCAGGTAACTCTGGCTCCACCTGGGCCTCACCTGTAACTGGTGACTCTGATCCTACGCATGGCCTCATCTGACCTGGTGACTGTGCTTCCCATCGGGACCCTCACCTGGACCTCATGTCTCCGGTCCCACCTGGGCCTTACCAGGACCTGGTGTCTCTGGTACCCACATGGGTAGCATCAGGATATGGTTACACTGTTCACTAACAGTGACACAGCCGGACCTATTAGCTCTGGGCTTCACCTGGGCCACACCTGGACATGGTGACACTGGTTCCCACCTGGGTCTCACCTGGACATGGTGAGTCGGATCCCCACCTGGTCCTCACGTGTAACTGGTGATTCTCGTTCCCACATGGACTCATGTGGAACTGGTGGCTGCAGTGTTTTGAGCTTCTCATGTACCTCTTGACTCTGGTCCCCACCAGGGCCTCACCGGGACCTGGTGAATCTGGTCCCCATCTGGGCCATACCCAGTCCTGGTGACTTTGTTCCCCACCTGGACCTGATTGCTGTGGACTCATTCTTGGCCTCACCTGAAACGGGTGACTCTGATCCTATCTGCGCGTCACCTAGACCTGGTGACTCTGGTACTCACCTGGGCATCATTGGTACCTGGTGACTCTGTTCCACACCTGAGCCTCACCTGGACATCATGACTCTGGAACCTCTCTGGTCCTCACCCTGACCTGGTGACTCTGGTCCCCATCCGGATGTCACCTAGACTAGGTGAATCTGGTGTCCCTCTAGGCCTCAACTTGCCCTGGTGACTCTGGTCCTGACCTGGGCCTCACGGGGACCTAGTGAACATGCTCCCAACCTGCGCCTCATCTGGACCTGGTGACTCTGGTTCTACCTGGGCATCATCGAGTCATGGTTACTCTATTCCCCACTGGGACTGACCTGATCCTGGTAACTCTGGTCCTGACTTTGGCCTCTTCTCTACCAGGTGACTCTGGCTCCACCTGGGCCTCACCTGTAACTGGTGACTCTGATCCTATTCATGGCCTCACCTGACCTGGTGTCTGTGGTTTCATCGGTACCTCACCTGGTCCTCATGTTTCTGGTCCAAATGGGACTCACCAGGACCTTGTATCTGGTACCCACCTGAGTAGCATCAGGATATGGTTACACTGTTCAATAACAGTGACCTGGCCGGACCTATTAACTCTCGTCGTCACCTTGTCCACACTTGGACATGGTGACACTGGTTCCCACCAGGGTCTCACCTGGACATGGTGACTCGGATCCCCACCTGGTCCTCACCTGTAACTTGTAATTCTCGTTCCCACATGGACATCATGTGGACCTGGTGGCTGCAGTGTTTCTAGCTTCTCATGTACCTCGTGACTCTGGTCCCCACCAGGGCCTCACCGGGACTTGGTGAGTGTGGTTTGCCACCTGCACCTCACCAGGACCTGGTGATTCCGGTCTCCACCTGAGACTACCCTGGATCTGGTGACTCTGGTCCCCACCTGGGCTTCACCTGGATTTGGGGACTCCAGTCCCCATCTGGGCCTCACCTGGCCCTGTTGAACATGGTCCTCAACTGGGCAAATTTGGGACCCAGAGACTGTGTTCCACAACTGGACCTCACCTGGACCAGGTGACTCTGGTCCCCCTCTGGGTCTCAACGTACCCTAGTGACTGTCAACCACACTTTGGCCTGACATGAACCTGCTGACCCCGGTTGCCACCTGCGACTGACCTCGAACAGTTGACTCTGGTTCTTTCAAGGGCCTCCCCTGTACCTGGTGATCATGGTGCCCACTTGGGCCTCACCTGGACGTGGTGACTCTGGTCACCACCGGGGCTCACATGGACCTGGTTACTGTGTTCCACCTGGGCCTAATGTAGACCTGTTGACCATGGTCCCCAAGCCGGCCTCACATGGACCTGTTGCCTCTGATCCCCACCGGGGCCTCACGTGTACCTGGTAACTCTGGCCCTCACCTAGGCTTCATCTGGACCTAGTGACTCTGGTCCCCACCTGGGCTTCACCTGGATCTGGTGACTCTGGTCCCCACCTGGAATTCACCTGGATCTGGTGACTCTGGTCCCCAGCTGGACCTCTCCTGGACCTGGTGACTCTCTTTCCAACATGGAGCTCACCTGGATGTGTTGACTCTGGTCCTCAGTTTGCCCTCACCTGGACCTGGTGTCTCTCGTCCCCACTTTGACCTAACTCAGAACTGCTGAATCTTGCCCCACCTAGTCCGCACCCACACCTGGTGAATCTTGTCCCCAGCTATGCCTCAATTCGACCTGATGAATCTGGTTCTGACGTAGAGCTCACATGGACCTGGGACTCAGCTGGATAGAGTGGCTCTGGATCCCACATGGGGCACACCTGATACTGGTGATTGTGGTCTTATTCTATGCCTAGCCAGGACCTAGTGATTCTGTTCCCCATCTGGGCCTGCATGGCCCTAGTGACTCTGGTCCTCACCCAGGCGTCTTTGGGACCTGGATACTCTATTCCACACCTGCGCCTCACTTTGACCAGGGACCTCTGGTCCCATTCTGGGCCTCAAACTAAACTGGTTACTCTGGTTCCCCTCTGGGCCTCACCCTTACCTGGTGACTCTGGTCACCCCTTGGGCTTCACTTGGGCCTGGTGAATCTGGTCCTTAGCTGGTCCGCATCTGGATCTGGTGACTGTTGGCCACCTGGGCCTCACCTGGACTTGGTGAACCCTGTTGTCACCTGCGCCTCACCTGGACCTCCTGACTGTGGTCCCAACTGGACCTCACCTGGATCTCTTGGCTCTGGTTCCCATATGGGGCTCTCCTGGACCTGGTTCCTGTGGTCTCCATCTAGCCTCACCTGGAACACAATGACTCTAATCCATATATGGTCCTCTCCTGGACCTGTTCACTCTGGTCCTTTGCTGGCCATCATTGGGACCTGGATACTCTCTATATACCTGGGCCTGACCTGGACCTGGTGAGTGTGCTCCCACCTGGGCCTCACCTGGACGAGGTGACTCGTTCCCACAGGGACCTCACCTGGACCTGGTGACTCAGGTCCTCATATGGGCATCATGGGACCTGGTTTCTCAGGTCCACATTGGGGTCTCACCTGGACCTAGTGGTTCTCGTCCCCCTCTGGGCCTCACCCTGACGTGCTGACTCTGGTCCCCACCTGGATATCACCAGAACCGGGTGACTATGGTCCCCCTCTGGGACTCACCCAGAGTTGGGGACACTGGTCCTCAAATGGGCCTCAACAGGACCTGGTGAATCTACTCCTCACTTAGGCCTCGTCCGTACCTTGTGACTCTTTTCCCAACTGGCATCAATGGGACATGGTTACTCTGTTCCCCACCTAGGTCTCAACTGGACATGATAACTTTGCTCAACACTTTGGCCTCAACTGGTCCTGATGAATCTGGTCCCCCCACCTAGGCCTCAATCTGGAACTGGTGACTGTGGTCCTCATCTGGGTCTCACCTGGACCTGGTGACTCTCGTTCCCACATGAACCACAACCTGGACTTGGTGACTGTGGTGTTCTTGTAGACTCACATTTACCTGGTGACTCCGGTCCCCACTAGGGCCTCACCTGGATCTGGTGACTCTGGCCTGCAAGTTGGCCTCACCTGGACCTGGTGAGTGGGGTTGCCACCTGGGCCTCACACATATCTGGTGACCCACGTCCCCACGTGGGCCTCTTGGACCTGGTGAATCTTGTCCTTACCTGGTACTCTTCCAGACCCAGGGACTCTGGTCACCACCTTGGCCTCCCTTGGGCCTGGTGAATCTGGTCCCATCTGGGCCTCACCCAGTCCTGGTGACTTTGTTCCCCACTTGGAACTGATTGCTGTGGACTCTTTTTGCCTCACCTGGAACTGGTGACTCTGATCCTATCTGCGCGTCACCCAGATCTGGTGACTCTGGAACTCACCTGGGCATCATTGGTACCTGATTACTCTGTTCCACACCTGAGCCTCACCTGGACATGATGACTCTGGAACCTCTCTGGGCCTCACCCTGACCTGGTGACTCTGGTCCCCATCTTGATGTCACCTGGACCAGGTGATTCTGGTACCCCTCTAGGCCTCAACCAAATCTGGTGACTCTGGTCCTCAAATGGGCCTCACTTGGACCTAGTGTATATACACGATCTGGGCCTCATATGGACCTGGTGACTCTGGTCCCTACCTGGGCTTCATCGGGACACGGTTCCTCTGCATGGCCTGCAGGTTGGCCTCACCTGGACGTGGTAACTCTGATCCCTACTTGGGCTTCATCGGGACACGGTTCCTCTGCATGGCCTGCAGGTTGCCTCACCTGGACCTGGTGATTGGGGTTGCCACCAGGGCCTCACCCATATCTGGTGACACAGGTCCCCCCGTGGGCCTCACTTGGACCGGGTGAATCTGGTCCTTACCTGGTCCTCACCCAGAACTGGCAACTCTGGTCACCACCTGGGAATCACCTGGACCGAGTGAATCTGGTCCCCATCAGGGCCTCACCCAGTCCTGGTGACTTTGTTCCCCCACCTGGACCTGATTGCTGTGGACTCCTTCTTGGCCTCACCTGGACCTGGTGACTCTGATGCTATCTGCGGGTCACGCAGACCTGGTGACTCTGGTCCTCACCTGGGCATCATTGGTACCTGGTGACTCTGTTCTACACCTGAGCCTCACCTGAACATGATGACTCTGGAACCTCTCTGGGCCTCACCCTTCCCTGGTGACTCTGGTCCCCATCTGGATGTCACCTGGACCAGGTGATTCTGGTACCCCTCTAGGCCTCAACCACATCTGGTGACTCAGGTCCTCAACTGGGCCTCACCTGGACCTAGTGAATATGCTCCATGTGGGCCTCATTTGGACCTGGTGACTCTGGTCCCTCACTGAGCATCATCGGGAAATGGTTCCACTGCATGGCCTGCTGGTTGGCCTCACCTGGACCTGGTAACTCTGGTCCCTACTGGGCATCATCTGGACATGGTTCCTCTGCATGGCCTGCAGATTCGCCTCATCTTGACCTGGTGAGTGGGGTTCCCACGTGGGTCTTACCCATGCCTGGTGACACAGGTCCCCACGTGGGCCTCACTTGAACCTGGTGAATGTGGTCCTTACCTAGTCCTCACCCGGAACTGGTAAATCTGGTCACCACCTGGGCATCACCTAGTCCTGGTGACTTTGTTCCCCACCTGGACCTGATTGCTGTGGACACCTTCTTGGCCTCACCTGGAAGTGGTAATTCTGATCCTAACTGGGCCTCTTCCAGATCTGGTAACTCTGGTCCCCACCTGGGCTTCAACTGGATTTGGGGACTCCAGTCCCCATCTGGGCCTCACCTGGCCCTGTTGAACATGGTCCTCAACTGGGCAAATTTGGGACCCAGAGACTGTGTTCCACAACTGGACCTCACCTGGACCAGGTGACTCTGGTCCCCCTCTGGGTCTCAACGTACCCTAGTGACTGTCAACCACACTTTGGCCTGACATGAACCTGCTGACCCCCGGTTTCCACCTGCGACTGACCTCGAACAGTTGACTCTGGTTCTTTCAAGGGCCTCCCCTGTACCTGGTGATCATGGTGCCCACTTGGGCCTCACCTGGACGTGGTGACTCTGGTCACCACCGGGGCTCACATGGACCTGGTTACTGTGTTCCACCTGGGCCTAATGTAGACCTGTTGACCATGGTCCCCAAGCCGGCCTCACATGGACCTGTTGCCTCTGATCCCCACCGGGGCCTCACGTGTACCTGGTAACTCTGGCCCTCACCTAGGCTTCATCTGGACCTAGTGACTCTGGTCCCCACCTGGGCTTCACCTGGATCTGGTGACTCTGGTCCCCACCTGGAATTCACCTGGATCTGGTGACTCTGGTCCCCAGCTGGACCTCTCCTGGACCTGGTGACTCTCTTTCCAACATGGAGCTCACCTGGATCTGTTGACTCTGGTCCTCAGTTTGCCCTCACCTGGACCTGGTGTCTCTCGTCCCCACTTTGACCTAACTCAGAACTGCTGAATCTTGCCCCACCTAGTCCGCACCCACACCTGGTGAATCTTGTCCCCAGCTATGCCTCAATTCGACCTGATGAATCTGGTTCTGACGTAGAGCTCACATGGACCTGGGACTCAGCTGGATAGAGTGGCTCTGGATCCCACATGGGGCACACCTGATACTGGTGATTGTGGTCTTATTCTATGCCTAGCCAGGACCTAGTGATTCTGTTCCCCATCTGGGCCTGCATGGCCCTAGTGACTCTGGTCCTCACCCAGGCGTCTTTGGGACCTGGATACTCTATTCCACACCTGCGCCTCACTTTGACCAGGGACCTCTGGTCCCATTCTGGGCCTCAAACTAAACTGGTTACTCTGGTTCCCCTCTGGGCCTCACCCTTACCTGGTGACTCTGGTCACCCCTTGGGCTTCACTTGGGCCTGGTGAATCTGGTCCTTAGCTGGTCCGCATCTGGATCTGGTGACTGTTGGCCACCTGGGCCTCACCTGGACTTGGTGAACCCTGTTGTCACCTGCGCCTCACCTGGACCTCCTGACTGTGGTCCCAACTGGACCTCACCTGGATCTCTTGGCTCTGGTTCCCATATGGGGCTCTCCTGGACCTGGTTCCTGTGGTCTCCATCTAGCCTCACCTGGAACACAATGACTCTAATCCATATATGGTCCTCTCCTGGACCTGTTCACTCTGGTCCTTTGCTGGCCATCATTGGGACCTGGATACTCTCTATATACCTGGGCCTGACCTGGACCTGGTGAGTGTGCTCCCACCTGGGCCTCACCTGGACGAGGTGACTCGTTCCCACAGGGACCTCACCTGGACCTGGTGACTCAGGTCCTCATATGGGCATCATGGGACCTGGTTTCTCAGGTCCACATTGGGGTCTCACCTGGACCTAGTGGTTCTCGTCCCCCTCTGGGCCTCACCCTGACGTGCTGACTCTGGTCCCCACCTGGATATCACCAGAACCGGGTGACTATGGTCCCCCTCTGGGACTCACCCAGAGTTGGGGATACTGGTCCTCAAATGGGCCTCAACAGGACCTGGTGAATCTACTCCTCACTTAGGCCTCGTCCGTACCTTGTGACTCTTTTCCCAACTGGCATCAATGGGACATGGTTACTCTGTTCCCCACCTAGGTCTCAACTGGACATGATAACTTTGCTCAACACTTTGGCCTCAACTGGTCCTGATGAATCTGGTCCCCCCACCTAGGCCTCAAT
Source organism: Canis lupus familiaris (assembly GCF_011100685.1). Lineage (NCBI taxonomy): Eukaryota > Metazoa > Chordata > Mammalia > Carnivora > Canidae > Canis > Canis lupus. The sequence continues at coordinate 36,257 of NW_023330635.1, read as the reverse complement.
CTGGAACTGGTGACTGTGGTCCTCATCTGGGTCTCACCTGGACCTGGTGACTCTCGTTCCCACATGAACCACACCTGGACTTGGTGACTGTGGTGTTCTTGTAGACTCACATTTACCTGGTGACTCCGGTCCCCACTAGGGCCTCACCTGGATCTGGTGACTCTGGCCTGCAAGTTGGCCTCACCTGGACCTGGTGAGTGGGGTTGCCACCTGGGCCTCACACATATCTGGTGACCCACGTCCCCACGTGGGCCTCTTGGACCTGGTGAATCTTGTCCTTACCTGGTACTCTTCCAGACCCAGGGACTCTGGTCACCACCTTGGCCTCCCTTGGGCCTGGTGAATCTGGTCCCATCTGGGCCTCACCCAGTCCTGGTGACTTTGTTCCCCACTTGGAACTGATTGCTGTGGACTCTTTTTGCCTCACCTGGAACTGGTGACTCTGATCCTATCTGCGCGTCACCCAGATCTGGTGACTCTGGAACTCACCTGGGCATCATTGGTACCTGATTACTCTGTTCCACACCTGAGCCTCACCTGGACATGATGACTCTGGAACCTCTCTGGGCCTCACCCTGACCTGGTGACTCTGGTCCCCATCTTGATGTCACCTGGACCAGGTGATTCTGGTACCCCTCTAGGCCTCAACCAAATCTGGTGACTCTGGTCCTCAAATGGGCCTCACTTGGACCTAGTGTATATACACGATCTGGGCCTCATATGGACCTGGTGACTCTGGTCCCTACCTGGGCTTCATCGGGACACGGTTCCTCTGCATGGCCTGCAGGTTGGCCTCACCTGGACATGGTAACTCTGATCCCTACTTGGGCTTCATCGGGACACGGTTCCTCTGCATGGCCTGCAGGTTGCCTCACCTGGACCTGGTGATTGGGGTTGCCACCAGGGCCTCACCCATATCTGGTGACACAGGTCCCCCCGTGGGCCTCACTTGGACCGGGTGAATCTGGTCCTTACCTGGTCCTCACCCAGAACTGGCAACTCTGGTCACCACCTGGGAATCACCTGGACCGAGTGAATCTGGTCCCCATCAGGGCCTCACCCAGTCCTGGTGACTTTGTTCCCCACCTGGACCTGATTGCTGTGGACTCCTTCTTGGCCTCACCTGGACCTGGTGACTCTGATGCTATCTGCGGGTCACGCAGACCTGGTGACTCTGGTCCTCACCTGGGCATCATTGGTACCTGGTGACTCTGTTCTACACCTGAGCCTCACCTGAACATGATGACTCTGGAACCTCTCTGGGCCTCACCCTTCCCTGGTGACTCTGGTCCCCATCTGGATGTCACCTGGACCAGGTGATTCTGGTACCCCTCTAGGCCTCAACCACATCTGGTGACTCAGGTCCTCAACTGGGCCTCACCTGGACCTAGTGAATATGCTCCATGTGGGCCTCATTTGGACCTGGTGACTCTGGTCCCTCACTGAGCATCATCGGGAAATGGTTCCACTGCATGGCCTGCTGGTTGGCCTCACCTGGACCTGGTAACTCTGGTCCCTACTGGGCATCATCTGGACATGGTTCCTCTGCATGGCCTGCAGATTCGCCTCATCTTGACCTGGTGAGTGGGGTTCCCACGTGGGTCTTACCCATGCCTGGTGACACAGGTCCCCACGTGGGCCTCACTTGAACCTGGTGAATGTGGTCCTTACCTAGTCCTCACCCGGAACTGGTAAATCTGGTCACCACCTGGGCATCACCTAGTCCTAGTGACTTTGTTCCCCACCTGGACCTGATTGCTGTGGACACCTTCTTGGCCTCACCTGGAAGTGGTAATTCTGATCCTAACTGGGCCTCTTCCAGATCTGGTAACTCTGGTCCCCACCTGGGCTTCAACTGGATTTGGGGACTCCAGTCCCCATCTGGGCCTCACCTGGCCCTGTTGAACATGGTCCTCAACTGGGCAAATTTGGGACCCAGAGACTGTGTTCCACAACTGGACCTCACCTGGACCAGGTGACTCTGGTCCCCCTCTGGGTCTCAACGTACCCTAGTGACTGTCAACCACACTTTGGCCTGACATGAACCTGCTGACCCCGGTTTCCACCTGCGACTGACCTCGAACAGTTGACTCTGGTTCTTTCAAGGGCCTCCCCTGTACCTGGTGATCATGGTGCCCACTTGGGCCTCACCTGGACGTGGTGACTCTGGTCACCACCGGGGCTCACATGGACCTGGTTACTGTGTTCCACCTGGGCCTAATGTAGACCTGTTGACCATGGTCCCCAAGCCGGCCTCACATGGACCTGTTGCCTCTGATCCCCACCGGGGCCTCACGTGTACCTGGTAACTCTGGCCCTCACCTAGGCTTCATCTGGACCTAGTGACTCTGGTCCCCACCTGGGCTTCACCTGGATCTGGTGACTCTGGTCCCCACCTGGAATTCACCTGGATCTGGTGACTCTGGTCCCCAGCTGGACCTCTCCTGGACCTGGTGACTCTCTTTCCAACATGGAGCTCACCTGGATCTGTTGACTCTGGTCCTCAGTTTGCCCTCACCTGGACCTGGTGTCTCTCGTCCCCACTTTGACCTAACTCAGAACTGCTGAATCTTGCCCCACCTAGTCCGCACCCACACCTGGTGAATCTTGTCCCCAGCTATGCCTCAATTCGACCTGATGAATCTGGTTCTGACGTAGAGCTCACATGGACCTGGGACTCAGCTGGATAGAGTGGCTCTGGATCCCACATGGGGCACACCTGATACTGGTGATTGTGGTCTTATTCTATGCCTAGCCAGGACCTAGTGATTCTGTTCCCCATCTGGGCCTGCATGGCCCTAGTGACTCTGGTCCTCACCCAGGCGTCTTTGGGACCTGGATACTCTATTCCACACCTGCGCCTCACTTTGACCAGGGACCTCTGGTCCCATTCTGGGCCTCAAACTAAACTGGTTACTCTGGTTCCCCTCTGGGCCTCACCCTTACCTGGTGACTCTGGTCACCCCTTGGGCTTCACTTGGGCCTGGTGAATCTGGTCCTTAGCTGGTCCGCATCTGGATCTGGTGACTGTTGGCCACCTGGGCCTCACCTGGACTTGGTGAACCCTGTTGTCACCTGCGCCTCACCTGGACCTCCTGACTGTGGTCCCAACTGGACCTCACCTGGATCTCTTGGCTCTGGTTCCCATATGGGGCTCTCCTGGACCTGGTTCCTGTGGTCTCCATCTAGCCTCACCTGGAACACAATGACTCTAATCCATATATGGTCCTCTCCTGGACCTGTTCACTCTGGTCCTTTCCTGGCCATCATTGGGACCTGGATACTCTCTATATACCTGGGCCTGACCTGGACCTGGTGAGTGTGCTCCCACCTGGGCCTCACCTGGACGAGGTGACTCGTTCCCACAGGGACCTCACCTGGACCTGGTGACTCAGGTCCTCATATGGGCATCATGGGACCTGGTTTCTCAGGTCCACATTGGGGTCTCACCTGGACCTAGTGGTTCCCGTCCCCCTCTGGGCCTCACCCTGACGTGCTGACTCTGGTCCCCACCTGGATATCACCAGAACCGGGTGACTATGGTCCCCCTCTGGGACTCACCCAGAGTTGGGGACACTGGTCCTCAAATGGGCCTCAACAGGACCTGGTGAATCTACTCCTCACTTAGGCCTCGTCCGTACCTTGTGACTCTTTTCCCAACTGGCATCAATGGGACATGGTTACTCTGTTCCCCACCTAGGTCTCAACTGGACATGATAACTTTGCTCAACACTTTGGCCTCAACTGGTCCTGATGAATCTGGTCCCCCCACCTAGGCCTCAATCTGGAACTGGTGACTGTGGTCCTCATCTGGGTCTCACCTGGACCTGGTGACTCTCGTTCCCACATGAACCACACCTGGACTTGGTGACTGTGGTGTTCTTGTAGACTCACATTTACCTGGTGACTCCGGTCCCCACTAGGGCCTCACCTGGATCTGGTGACTCTGGCCTGCAAGTTGGCCTCACCTGGACCTGGTGAGTGGGGTTGCCACCTGGGCCTCACACATATCTGGTGACCCACGTCCCCACGTGGGCCTCTTGGACCTGGTGAATCTTGTCCTTACCTGGTACTCTTCCAGACCCAGGGACTCTGGTCACCACCTTGGCCTCCCTTGGGCCTGGTGAATCTGGTCCCATCTGGGCCTCACCCAGTCCTGGTGACTTTGTTCCCCACTTGGAACTGATTGCTGTGGACTCTTTTTGCCTCACCTGGAACTGGTGACTCTGATCCTATCTGCGCGTCACCCAGATCTGGTGACTCTGGAACTCACCTGGGCATCATTGGTACCTGATTACTCTGTTCCACACCTGAGCCTCACCTGGACATGATGACTCTGGAACCTCTCTGGGCCTCACCCTGACCTGGTGACTCTGGTCCCCATCTTGATGTCACCTGGACCAGGTGATTCTGGTACCCCTCTAGGCCTCAACCAAATCTGGTGACTCTGGTCCTCAAATGGGCCTCACTTGGACCTAGTGTATATACACGATCTGGGCCTCATATGGACCTGGTGACTCTGGTCCCTACCTGGGCTTCATCGGGACACGGTTCCTCTGCATGGCCTGCAGGTTGGCCTCACCTGGACGTGGTAACTCTGATCCCTACTTGGGCTTCATCGGGACACGGTTCCTCTGCATGGCCTGCAGGTTGCCTCACCTGGACCTGGTGATTGGGGTTGCCACCAGGGCCTCACCCATATCTGGTGACACAGGTCCCCCCGTGGGCCTCACTTGGACCGGGTGAATCTGGTCCTTACCTGGTCCTCACCCAGAACTGGTAACTCTGGTCACCACCTGGGAATCACCTGGACCGAGTGAATCTGGTCCCCATCAGGGCCTCACCCAGTCCTGGTGACTTTGTTCCCCACCTGGACCTGATTGCTGTGGACTCCTTCTTGGCCTCACCTGGACCTGGTGACTCTGATCCTATCTGCGGGTCACCCAGACCTGGTGACTCTGGTCCTCACCTGGGCATCATTGGTACCTGGTGACTCTGTTCTACACCTGAGCCTCACCTGAACATGATGACTCTGGAACCTCTCTGGGCCTCACCCTTCCCTGGTGACTCTGGTCCCCATCTGGATGTCACCTGGACCAGGTGATTCTGGTACCCCTCTAGGCCTCAACCACATCTGGTGACTCAGGTCCTCAACTGGGCCTCACCTGGACCTAGTGAATATGCTCCATGTGGGCCTCATTTGGACCTGGTGACTCTGGTCCCTCACTGAGCATCATCGGGAAATGGTTCCACTGCATGGCCTGCTGGTTGGCCTCACCTGGACCTGGTAACTCTGGTCCCTACTGGGCATCATCTGGACATGGTTCCTCTGCATGGCCTGCAGATTCGCCTCATCTTGACCTGGTGAGTGGGGTTCCCACGTGGGTCTTACCCATGCCTGGTGACACAGGTCCCCACGTGGGCCTCACTTGAACCTGGTGAATGTGGTCCTTACCTAGTCCTCACCCGGAACTGGTAAATCTGGTCACCACCTGGGCATCACCTAGTCCTGGTGACTTTGTTCCCCACCTGGACCTGATTGCTGTGGACACCTTCTTGGCCTCACCTGGAAGTGGTAATTCTGATCCTAACTGGGCCTCTTCCAGATCTGGTGACTCTGGTCCTCACCTATGGACCATTATGACCTGGATACTCTGTTCCACACCTGAGCCTCACCTGGACATGATGACTCTGGATCCCCTCTGGGCCTCACCCTGACATGGTTACTCTGGTCCCCATCTGGATGTCACCTAACCAGGTGAATCTGGTACCCCTCTAGGCCTCAACCAAACCTGGTGACTCTAGTCCTCAACTGGGTCTGCCCGGGACCTAGTGAATATGCTCCCCAACTGCGCCTCATCTGGACATGATGACTCTGGTTCCACGTGGGCATCATCGGGACATGGTTACTCTATTCCCCACTGGGAGTGACCTGATCCTTGTAACACTGGTCTGACTTTGGCATTTTCTGTACCAGGTGACTCTGGCTCCACCTGGGCCACACCTGTAACTGGTGACTCTTATCCTAAGCATGGCCTCACCTGACTTGGTGACTCTGGTCCCCATTAGGATGTAACCTGGACCAGGTGATTCTGGTACCCCTCTAGGCCTCAACCAGTTCTGGTGACTCTGGTCCTCAATTGGCTTCACCTGGACCTAGTGAATATGCTCCATCTGGGCCTCATTTGGACCTGGTGACTGTCGTCCCTACCTGGGCATCATCGGGACATGTTCCACTGCATGGCCTGCAGGTTGGCCTCACCTGGACCTGGTGAGTGGGATTGCCACCTGTGGCTAACCCATACCTGGTGACTCAGGTCCCCACGTGGGCCTCTTGGACCTGGTGAATCTGGTCCTTACCTCTTCTTCTCCCAACCTGGGGACTCTGGTCATCACCTGGGCCTCACTTGGACAAGGTGAACTGGTCCCCATCTGGGCCTCACCCAGTCCTGGTTACTTTGTTCCCAACCTGGAACTGATTGCTGTGGACTCTTTCTTTGCCTCACCTGGAACTGGTGACTCTGATCCTATCTGCGCGTCACCCAGATCTGGTGACTCTGGTCCTCATCTGGGCATCATTGGTACCTGGTGACTCAGTTCCACCCCTGAACCTCACCTGAACATGATGTCTCTGGAACCTCACTGGGCCTCACCCTGTCCTGGTGACTCTGGTCCCCATCTGGATGTCACCTGGACCAGGTGATTCTGGTACCCCTCTGAGCCTCAACCAGATCTGGTGACTCTGGTCCTCTACTGGGCCTCACCTGGACCTAGTGAATATGCTCCATCTGGGCCTCATTTGGACCTGGTGACTCTGTTCCCTACCTGGGCATCATCGGGACATGGTTCCACTACATGGCCTGCAGGTTGGCATCACCTGGACCTGGTAACTCTGGTTCCTACATGTACATCATCGGGACACGGTTCCTCTGCATGGCGCGAAGGATGGCCTCTCCTGGACCTGGTGAGTTTGGTTGCAACCTGTGCCTCACCCGTACCTGGGGACACAGGTCCCCGCTTGGGCCTCTTGGACCTGGTGAATCTGGTCCTTACCTGGTCGTCTCCCAGCCCCAGGGTCTCTGGTCACCACCTGGGAATCACCTGGACCTGGTGAATCTGGTCCTGACCAGGGCCTCACCCAGTCCTGGTGACTTTGTTCCCCACCTGGACCTGATTGCTGTGGACTCCTTCTTGGCCTCACCTGTAACTGGTGACTCTGATCCTATCTGCGCGTCACCCAGACCTGGTGACTCTGGTCCTCACCGGGGCATCATTGGTACCTGGTGACTCTGTTCTACACCTGAGCCTCACCTGGACATGATGACTCTGGAACCTCTCTGGGCCTCACCCTTCCCTGGTGACTGTGGTCCCCATCTGGATGTCACCTGGACCAGGGGATTCTTGTACACCTCTCGGCCTCAACCAGATCTGGTGACTCTGGTCCTCAACTGGGCCTCACCTGGACCTAGTGAATATGCTCCATCTGGGCCTCATTTGGACCTGGTGACCCTGGTCTCTAATGGGCATCATCGGGACATGGTTTCACTGCATGGCCTGCAGGTTGGACTCACCTGGACCTGGTAACTCTGGTCCCTACCTGGTCATCATCGGACATGGTTCTACTACATGGCCTGCAGGTTGGCCTCACCTGGAACTGGTGAGTGGGATTGCCACCTGGGGCTCACCCATACCTGGTGACTCAGGTCCCCATGTCGGCCTCTTGGACCTGGTGATTCTGGTCCTTACCTGGTCCTCTCCCAACCTGGGGTCTCTGGTCATCACCTGGACCTCACCTGGACAAGGTGAATCTTGTCCCCATCTGGGCCTCACCCAGTCCTGTTTACTTTGTTCCGCACCTGGACCTGATTGCTGTGGACTCTTTCTTTGCCTCACCTGGAACTGGTGACTCTGATCCTATCTGCGCGTCACCCAGATCTGGTGACTCTGGTCCTCATCTGGGCATCATTGGTACCTGGTGAGTCTGTTCCACACCTGAGCCTCACCTGGACATGATGACTCTGGAACCTCTCTGGGCCTCACCCTGACCTGGTGACTCTGATTCCCATCTGGATATCACCTTGACCAGGTGATTCTGGTACCCCTCTGGGCCTCAACCAGATCTGGTGACCCTGGTCCTCAACTGGGCCTCACCTGGACCTAGTGAATTTGCTCGATCTGGGCCTCATTTGGACCTGGTGACTCTGGTCCCTACCTGGGCATCATAGGGACATGGTTCCACTTCATGGCCTGCAGGTTGGCCTCACCTGGACCTGGTAACTCTGGTTGCTACATGGGAATCATCGGGACATGGTTCCTATGCATGGCCCGAAGGATGGCCTCTCCTGGACCTGGTGAGTGTGGTTGCCACCTGTGCATCACCCATACCTGGGGACACAGGTACCCACTTGGGCCTCACTTGGACCTGGTGAATCTGGTCCTTACCTGGTCCTCAGCCGGAACTGGTAACTCTGGTCACCACCTGGGAATCACCTGGACCTGGTGAATCTGGTCCCCATCTGGGCCTCACCCAGTCCTGGTGACTTTGTTCCCCACCTGGACCTGATTGCTGTGGACTCCTTCTTGGCCTCACCTGGAACTGGTGACTCTGATCCTAACTGGACCTCAACCAATCTGGTGACTCTGGTCCTCACCTGGGGACCATTATGACCTGGATATTCTGTTCCACACCTGAGCCTCACCTGGACATGATAACTTTGCTCCACACTTTGGCCTCAACTGGTCCTGATGACTCTGGTTCCCCCACCTAGGCCTCAATCTGGACCTGGTGACTGTGGTCCCCACCTGGGTCTCACCTGGACCTGGTGACTCTCGTTCCCACATAAACTAAACCTGGACCTGGTGACTGTGGTGTACTTGTAGACTCACATTTTCGTGGTGACTCCGGTACCCACTAGGGCCTCACCTGGATCTGGTGACTCTGGCCTGCAGGTTGGGCTCGCCTGGACCTGGTGAGTGGGGTTGACACCTGGGCCTCACCCATACCTGGTGACTCAGGTCTCCACGTGGGCCTCTTGGACCTGGTGAATCTTGTTCTTACCTGGTCCTTTCCCAGGCCCGGGGACTCTGGTCACCACCTGGTTCTCACCTGGACCTGGTGAATCTGGTCCCCATCTGTGCCTCACCCAGTCCTGGTGACTTTTTTCCCCACCTGGACCTGATTGCTGTGGACTCTTTCTTGGCCTCACCTGAAACGGGTGAATCTGATCGTATCTGAGTGTCACCCAAACCTGGTGACTCTGGTCCTCAACTACCCATCATTGGTACCTGGAGACTCTGATCCACACCTGAGCCTCACCTGAACATGATGACACTGGAACCTCTCTGGGCCTCACCCTGACCTGGTGACCCTGGTCCCCATCTGGATGTCACCTGGACCTGGTGATTCTTGCACCCCTCTAGGACTCAACCAGATCTGGTGACTCTGGTCCTCAACTGGGCCTCACCTGGACCTAGTGAATATGCTCCATCTGGGCCTCATCTGGACCTGGTGACTCTGGTCCCTACCTGGGCATCATCGGGACATGGTTACTCTATTCCACACTGGGAATGACCTGATCCTGGTAACTCTGGTCCTCTCTTTGGACTCTTCTGTACCAGGTAACTCTGGCTCCACCTGGGCCTCACCTGTAACTGGTGACTCTGATCCTACGCATGGCCTCATCTGACCTGGTGACTGTGCTTCCCATCGGGACCTCACCTGGACCTCATGTCTCCGGTCCCACCTGGGCCTTACCAGGACCTGGTGTCTCTGGTACCCACATGGGTAGCATCAGGATATGGTTACACTGTTCACTAACAGTGACACAGCCGGACCTATTAGCTCTGGGCTTCACCTGGGCCACACCTGGACATGGTGACACTGGTTCCCACCTGGGTCTCACCTGGACATGGTGAGTCGGATCCCCACCTGGTCCTCACGTGTAACTGGTGATTCTCGTTCCCACATGGACTCATGTGGAACTGGTGGCTGCAGTGTTTTGAGCTTCTCATGTACCTCTTGACTCTGGTCCCCACCAGGGCCTCACCGGGACCTGGTGAATCTGGTCCCCATCTGGGCCATACCCAGTCCTGGTGACTTTGTTCCCCACCTGGACCTGATTGCTGTGGACTCATTCTTGGCCTCACCTGAAACGGGTGACTCTGTTCCTATCTGCGCGTCACCTAGACCTGGTGACTCTGGTACTCACCTGGGCATCATTGGTACCTGGTGACTCTGTTCCACACCTGAGCCTCACCTGGACATCATGACTCTGGAACCTCTCTGGTCCTCACCCTGACCTGGTGACTCTGGTCCCCATCCGGATGTCACCTAGACTAGGTGAATCTGGTGTCACTCTAGGCCTCAACTTGCCCTGGTGACTCTGGTCCTGACCTGGGCCTCACGGGGACCTAGTGAACATGCTCCCAACCTGCGCCTCATCTGGACCTGGTGACTCTGGTTCTACCTGGGCATCATCGAGTCATGGTTACTCTATTCCCCACTGGGACTGACCTGATCCTGGTAACTCTGGTCCTGACTTTGGCCTCTTCTCTACCAGGTGACTCTGGCTCCACCTGGGCCTCAGCTGTAACTGGTGACTCTGATCCTATTCATGGCCTCACCTGACCTGGTGTCTGTGGTTTCCATCGGTACCTCACCTGGTCCTCATGTTTCTGGTCCAAATGGGACTCACCAGGACCTTGTATCTGGTACCCACCTGAGTAGCATCAGGATATGGTTACACTGTTCACTAACAGTGACCTGGCCGGACCTATTAACTCTCGTCGTCACCTTGTCCACACTTGGACATGGTGACACTGGTTCCCACCAGGGTCTCACCTGGACATGGTGACTCGGATCCCCACCTGGTCCTCACCTGTAACTTGTAATTCTCGTTCCCACATGGACATCATGTGGACCTGGTGGCTGCAGTGTTTCTAGCTTCTCATGTACCTCGTGACTCTGGTCCCCACCAGGGCCTCACCGGGACTTGGTGAGTGTGGTTGCCACCTGCACCTCACCTGGACCTGGTGATTCCGGTCTCCACCTGAGACTACCCTGGATCTGGTGACTCTGGTCCCCACCTGGGCTTCACCTGGATTTGGGGACTCCAGTCCCCATCTGGGCCTCACCTGGCCCTGTTGAACATGGTCCTCAACTGGGCAAATTTGGGACCCAGAGACTGTGTTCCACAACTGGACCTCACCTGGACCAGGTGACTCTGGTCCCCCTCTGGGTCTCAACGTACCCTAGTGACTGTCAACCACACTTTGGCCTGACATGAACCTGCTGACCCCGGTTTCCACCTGCGACTGACCTCGAACACTTGACTCTGGTTCTTTCAAGGGCCTCCCCTGTACCTGGTGATCATGGTGCCCACTTGGGCCTCACCTGGACGTGGTGACTCTGGTCACCACCAGGGCTCACATGGACCTGGTTACTGTGTTCCACCTGGGCCTAATGTAGACCTGTTGACCATGGTCCCCAAGCCGGCCTCACATGGACCTGTTGCCTCTGATCCCCACCGGGGCCTCACGTGTACCTGGTAACTCTGGCCCTCACCTAGGCTTCATCTGGACCTAGTGACTCTGGTCCCCACCTGGGCTTCACCTGGATCTGGTGACTCTGGTCCCCACCTGGAATTCACCTGGATCTGGTGACTCTGGTCCCCAGCTGGACCTCTCCTGGACCTGGTGACTCTCTTTCCAACATGGAGCTCACCTGGATCTGTTGACTCTGGTCCTCAGTTTGCCCTCACCTGGACCTGGTGTCTCTCGTCCCCACTTTGACCTAACTCAGAACTGCTGAATCTTGCCCCACCTAGTCCGCACCCACACCTGGTGAATCTTGTCCCCAGCTATGCCTCAATTCGACCTGATGAATCTGGTTCTGACGTAGGGCTCACATGGACCTGGGACTCAGCTGGATAGAGTGGCTCTGGATCCCACATGGGGCACACCTGATACTGGTGATTGTGGTCTTATTCTATGCCTAGCCAGGACCTAGTGATTCTGTTCCCCATCTGGGCCTGCATGGCCCTAGTGACTCTGGTCCTCACCCAGGCGTCTTTGGGACCTGGATACTCTATTCCACACCTGCGCCTCACTTTGACCAGGGACCTCTGGTCCCATTCTGGGCCTCAAACTAAACTGGTTACTCTGGTTCCCCTCTGGGCCTCACCCTTACCTGGTGACTCTGGTCACCCCTTGGGCTTCACTTGGGCCTGGTGAATCTGGTCCTTAGCTGGTCCGCATCTGGATCTGGTGACTGTTGGCCACCTGGGCCTCACCTGGACTTGGTGAACCCTGTTGTCACCTGCGCCTCACCTGGACCTCCTGACTGTGGTCCCAACTGGACCTCACCTGGATCTCTTGGCTCTGGTTCCCATATGGGGCTCTCCTGGACCTGGTTCCTGTGGTCTCCATCTAGCCTCACCTGGAACACAATGACTCTAATCCATATATGGTCCTCTCCTGGACCTGTTCACTCTGGTCCTTTCCTGGCCATCATTGGGACCTGGATACTCTCTATATACCTGGGCCTGACCTGGACCTGGTGAGTGTGCTCCCACCTGGGCCTCACCTGGACGAGGTGACTCGTTCCCACAGGGACCTCACCTGGACCTGGTGACTCAGGTCCTCATATGGGCATCATGGGACCTGGTTTCTCAGGTCCACATTGGGGTCTCACCTGGACCTAGTGGTTCTCGTCCCCCTCTGGGCCTCACCCTGACGTGCTGACTCTGGTCCCCACCTGGATATCACCAGAACCGGGTGACTATGGTCCCCCTCTGGGACTCACCCAGAGTTGGGGACACTGGTCCTCAAATGGGCCTCAACAGGACCTGGTGAATCTACTCCTCACTTAGGCCTCGTCCGTACCTTGTGACTCTTTTCCCAACTGGCATCAATGGGACATGGTTACTCTGTTCCCCACCTAGGTCTCAACTGGACATGATAACTTTGCTCAACACTTTGGCCTCAACTGGTCCTGATGAATCTGGTCCCCCCACCTAGGCCTCAATCTGGAACTGGTGACTGTGGTCCTCATCTGGGTCTCACCTGGACCTGGTGACTCTCGTTCCCACATGAACCACACCTGGACTTGGTGACTGTGGTGTTCTTGTAGACTCACATTTACCTGGTGACTCCGGTCCCCACTAGGGCCTCACCTGGATCTGGTGACTCTGGCCTGCAAGTTGGCCTCACCTGGACCTGGTGAGTGGGGTTGCCACCTGGGCCTCACACATATCTGGTGACCCACGTCCCCACGTGGGCCTCTTGGACCTGGTGAATCTTGTCCTTACCTGGTACTCTTCCAGACCCAGGGACTCTGGTCACCACCTTGGCCTCCCTTGGGCCTGGTGAATCTGGTCCCATCTGGGCCTCACCCAGTCCTGGTGACTTTGTTCCCCACTTGGAACTGATTGCTGTGGACTCTTTTTGCCTCACCTGGAACTGGTGACTCTGATCCTATCTGCGCGTCACCCAGATCTGGTGACTCTGGAACTCACCTGGGCATCATTGGTACCTGATTACTCTGTTCCACACCTGAGCCTCACCTGGACATGATGACTCTGGAACCTCTCTGGGCCTCACCCTGACCTGGTGACTCTGGTCCCCATCTTGATGTCACCTGGACCAGGTGATTCTGGTACCCCTCTAGGCCTCAACCAAATCTGGTGACTCTGGTCCTCAAATGGGCCTCACTTGGACCTAGTGTATATACACGATCTGGGCCTCATATGGACCTGGTGACTCTGGTCCCTACCTGGGCTTCATCGGGACACGGTTCCTCTGCATGGCCTGCAGGTTGGCCTCACCTGGACGTGGTAACTCTGATCCCTACTTGGGCTTCATCGGGACACGGTTCCTCTGCATGGCCTGCAGGTTGCCTCACCTGGACCTGGTGATTGGGGTTGCCACCAGGGCCTCACCCATATCTGGTGACACAGGTCCCCCCGTGGGCCTCACTTGGACCGGGTGAATCTGGTCCTTACCTGGTCCTCACCCAGAACTGGTAACTCTGGTCACCACCTGGGAATCACCTGGACCGAGTGAATCTGGTCCCCATCAGGGCCTCACCCAGTCCTGGTGACTTTGTTCCCCACCTGGACCTGATTGCTGTGGACTCCTTCTTGGCCTCACCTGGACCTGGTGACTCTGATCCTATCTGCGGGTCACCCAGACCTGGTGACTCTGGTCCTCACCTGGGCATCATTGGTACCTGGTGACTCTGTTCTACACCTGAGCCTCACCTGAACATGATGACTCTGGAACCTCTCTGGGCCTCACCCTTCCCTGGTGACTCTGGTCCCCATCTGGATGTCACCTGGACCAGGTGATTCTGGTACCCCTCTAGGCCTCAACCACATCTGGTGACTCAGGTCCTCAACTGGGCCTCACCTGGACCTAGTGAATATGCTCCATGTGGGCCTCATTTGGACCTGGTGACTCTGGTCCCTCACTGAGCATCATCGGGAAATGGTTCCACTGCATGGCCTGCTGGTTGGCCTCACCTGGACCTGGTAACTCTGGTCCCTACTGGGCATCATCTGGACATGGTTCCTCTGCATGGCCTGCAGATTCGCCTCATCTTGACCTGGTGAGTGGGGTTCCCACGTGGGTCTTACCCATGCCTGGTGACACAGGTCCCCACGTGGGCCTCACTTGAACCTGGTGAATGTGGTCCTTACCTAGTCCTCACCCGGAACTGGTAAATCTGGTCACCACCTGGGCATCACCTAGTCCTGGTGACTTTGTTCCCCACCTGGACCTGATTGCTGTGGACACCTTCTTGGCCTCACCTGGAAGTGGTAATTCTGATCCTAACTGGGCCTCTTCCAGATCTGGTGACTCTGGTCCTCACCTATGGACCATTATGACCTGGATACTCTGTTCCACACCTGAGCCTCACCTGGACATGATGACTCTGGATCCCCTCTGGGCCTCACCCTGACATGGTTACTCTGGTCCCCATCTGGATGTCACCTAACCAGGTGAATCTGGTACCCCTCTAGGCCTCAACCAAACCTGGTGACTCTAGTCCTCAACTGGGTCTGCCCGGGACCTAGTGAATATGCTCCCCAACTGCGCCTCATCTGGACATGATGACTCTGGTTCCACGTGGGCATCATCGGGACATGGTTACTCTATTCCCCACTGGGAGTGACCTGATCCTTGTAACACTGGTCTGACTTTGGCATTTTCTGTACCAGGTGACTCTGGCTCCACCTGGGCCACACCTGTAACTGGTGACTCTTATCCTAAGCATGGCCTCACCTGACTTGGTGACTCTGGTCCCCATTAGGATGTAACCTGGACCAGGTGATTCTGGTACCCCTCTAGGCCTCAACCAGTTCTGGTGACTCTGGTCCTCAATTGGCTTCACCTGGACCTAGTGAATATGCTCCATCTGGGCCTCATTTGGACCTGGTGACTGTCGTCCCTACCTGGGCATCATCGGGACATGTTCCACTGCATGGCCTGCAGGTTGGCCTCACCTGGACCTGGTGAGTGGGATTGCCACCTGTGGCTAACCCATACCTGGTGACTCAGGTCCCCACGTGGGCCTCTTGGACCTGGTGAATCTGGTCCTTACCTCTTCTTCTCCCAACCTGGGGACTCTGGTCATCACCTGGGCCTCACTTGGACAAGGTGAACTGGTCCCCATCTGGGCCTCACCCAGTCCTGGTTACTTTGTTCCCAACCTGGAACTGATTGCTGTGGACTCTTTCTTTGCCTCACCTGGAACTGGTGACTCTGATCCTATCTGCGCGTCACCCAGATCTGGTGACTCTGGTCCTCATCTGGGCATCATTGGTACCTGGTGACTCAGTTCCACCCCTGAACCTCACCTGAACATGATGTCTCTGGAACCTCTCTGGGCCTCACCCTGTCCTGGTGACTCTGGTCCCCATCTGGATGTCACCTGGACCAGGTGATTCTGGTACCCCTCTGAGCCTCAACCAGATCTGGTGACTCTGGTCCTCTACTGGGCCTCACCTGGACCTAGTGAATATGCTCCATCTGGGCCTCATTTGGACCTGGTGACTCTGTTCCCTACCTGGGCATCATCGGGACATGGTTCCACTACATGGCCTGCAGGTTGGCATCACCTGGACCTGGTAACTCTGGTTCCTACATGTACATCATCGGGACACGGTTCCTCTGCATGGCGCGAAGGATGGCCTCTCCTGGACCTGGTGAGTTTGGTTGCAACCTGTGCCTCACCCGTACCTGGGGACACAGGTCCCCGCTTGGGCCTCTTGGACCTGGTGAATCTGGTCCTTACCTGGTCGTCTCCCAGCCCCAGGGTCTCTGGTCACCACCTGGGAATCACCTGGACCTGGTGAATCTGGTCCTGACCAGGGCCTCACCCAGTCCTGGTGACTTTGTTCCCCACCTGGACCTGATTGCTGTGGACTCCTTCTTGGCCTCACCTGTAACTGGTGACTCTGATCCTATCTGCGCGTCACCCAGACCTGGTGACTCTGGTCCTCACCGGGGCATCATTGGTACCTGGTGACTCTGTTCTACACCTGAGCCTCACCTGGACATGATGACTCTGGAACCTCTCTGGGCCTCACCCTTCCCTGGTGACTGTGGTCCCCATCTGGATGTCACCTGGACCAGGGGATTCTTGTACACCTCTCGGCCTCAACCAGATCTGGTGACTCTGGTCCTCAACTGGGCCTCACCTGGACCTAGTGAATATGCTCCATCTGGGCCTCATTTGGACCTGGTGACCCTGGTCTCTAATGGGCATCATCGGGACATGGTTTCACTGCATGGCCTGCAGGTTGGACTCACCTGGACCTGGTAACTCTGGTCCCTACCTGGTCATCATCGGACATGGTTCTACTACATGGCCTGCAGGTTGGCCTCACCTGGAACTGGTGAGTGGGATTGCCACCTGGGGCTCACCCATACCTGGTGACTCAGGTCCCCATGTCGGCCTCTTGGACCTGGTGATTCTGGTCCTTACCTGGTCCTCTCCCAACCTGGGGTCTCTGGTCATCACCTGGACCTCACCTGGACAAGGTGAATCTTGTCCCCATCTGGGCCTCACCCAGTCCTGTTTACTTTGTTCCGCACCTGGACCTGATTGCTGTGGACTCTTTCTTTGCCTCACCTGGAACTGGTGACTCTGATCCTATCTGCGCGTCACCCAGATCTGGTGACTCTGGTCCTCATCTGGGCATCATTGGTACCTGGTGAGTCTGTTCCACACCTGAGCCTCACCTGGACATGATGACTCTGGAACCTCTCTGGGCCTCACCCTGACCTGGTGACTCTGATTCCCATCTGGATATCACCTTGACCAGGTGATTCTGGTACCCCTCTGGGCCTCAACCAGATCTGGTGACCCTGGTCCTCAACTGGGCCTCACCTGGACCTAGTGAATTTGCTCGATCTGGGCCTCATTTGGACCTGGTGACTCTGGTCCCTACCTGGGCATCATAGGGACATGGTTCCACTTCATGGCCTGCAGGTTGGCCTCACCTGGACCTGGTAACTCTGGTTGCTACATGGGAATCATCGGGACATGGTTCCTATGCATGGCCCGAAGGATGGCCTCTCCTGGACCTGGTGAGTGTGGTTGCCACCTGTGCATCACCCATACCTGGGGACACAGGTACCCACTTGGGCCTCACTTGGACCTGGTGAATCTGGTCCTTACCTGGTCCTCAGCCGGAACTGGTAACTCTGGTCACCACCTGGGAATCACCTGGACCTGGTGAATCTGGTCCCCATCTGGGCCTCACCCAGTCCTGGTGACTTTGTTCCCCACCTGGACCTGATTGCTGTGGACTCCTTCTTGGCCTCACCTGGAACTGGTGACTCTGATCCTAACTGGACCTCAACCAATCTGGTGACTCTGGTCCTCACCTGGGGACCATTATGACCTGGATATTCTGTTCCACACCTGAGCCTCACCTGGACATGATAACTTTGCTCCACACTTTGGCCTCAACTGGTCCTGATGACTCTGGTTCCCCCACCTAGGCCTCAATCTGGACCTGGTGACTGTGGTCCCCACCTGGGTCTCACCTGGACCTGGTGACTCTCGTTCCCACATAAACTAAACCTGGACCTGGTGACTGTGGTGTACTTGTAGACTCACATTTTCGTGGTGACTCCGGTACCCACTAGGGCCTCACCTGGATCTGGTGACTCTGGCCTGCAGGTTGGGCTCGCCTGGACCTGGTGAGTGTGGTTGCCACCTGGGCCTCACCCATACCTGGTGACTCAGGTCTCCACGTGGGCCTCTTGGACCTGGTGAATCTTGTTCTTACCTGGTCCTTTCCCAGGCCCGGGGACTCTGGTCACCACCTGGTTCTCACCTGGACCTGGTGAATCTGGTCCCCATCTGTGCCTCACCCAGTCCTGGTGACTTTTTTCCCCACCTGGACCTGATTGCTGTGGACTCTTTCTTGGCCTCACCTGAAACGGGTGAATCTGATCGTATCTGAGTGTCACCCAAACCTGGTGACTCTGGTCCTCAACTACCCATCATTGGTACCTGGAGACTCTGATCCACACCTGAGCCTCACCTGAACATGATGACACTGGAACCTCTCTGGGCCTCACCCTGACCTGGTGACCCTGGTCCCCATCTGGATGTCACCTGGACCTGGTGATTCTTGCACCCCTCTAGGACTCAACCAGATCTGGTGACTCTGGTCCTCAACTGGGCCTCACCTGGACCTAGTGAATATGCTCCATCTGGGCCTCATCTGGACCTGGTGACTCTGGTCCCTACCTGGGCATCATCGGGACATGGTTACTCTATTCCACACTGGGAATGACCTGATCCTGGTAACTCTGGTCCTCTCTTTGGACTCTTCTGTACCAGGTAACTCTGGCTCCACCTGGGCCTCACCTGTAACTGGTGACTCTGATCCTACGCATGGCCTCATCTGACCTGGTGACTGTGCTTCCCATCGGGACCTCACCTGGACCTCATGTCTCCGGTCCCACCTGGGCCTTACCAGGACCTGGTGTCTCTGGTACCCACATGGGTAGCATCAGGATATGGTTACACTGTTCACTAACAGTGACACAGCCGGACCTATTAGCTCTGGGCTTCACCTGGGCCACACCTGGACATGGTGACACTGGTTCCCACCTGGGTCTCACCTGGACATGGTGAGTCGGATCCCCACCTGGTCCTCACGTGTAACTGGTGATTCTCGTTCCCACATGGACTCATGTGGAACTGGTGGCTGCAGTGTTTTGAGCTTCTCATGTACCTCTTGACTCTGGTCCCCACCAGGGCCTCACCGGGACCTGGTGAATCTGGTCCCCATCTGGGCCATACCCAGTCCTGGTGACTTTGTTCCCCACCTGGACCTGATTGCTGTGGACTCATTCTTGGCCTCACCTGAAACGGGTGACTCTGATCCTATCTGCGCGTCACCTAGACCTGGTGACTCTGGTACTCACCTGGGCATCATTGGTACCTGGTGACTCTGTTCCACACCTGAGCCTCACCTGGACATCATGACTCTGGAACCTCTCTGGTCCTCACCCTGACCTGGTGACTCTGGTCCCCATCCGGATGTCACCTAGACTAGGTGAATCTGGTGTCCCTCTAGGCCTCAACTTGCCCTGGTGACTCTGGTCCTGACCTGGGCCTCACGGGGACCTAGTGAACATGCTCCCAACCTGCGCCTCATCTGGACCTGGTGACTCTGGTTCTACCTGGGCATCATCGAGTCATGGTTACTCTATTCCCCACTGGGACTGACCTGATCCTGGTAACTCTGGTCCTGACTTTGGCCTCTTCTTTACCAGGTGACTCTGGCTCCACCTGGGCCTCACCTGTAACTGGTGACTCTGATTCTAAGCATGGCCTCACCTGACATGGTGACTGCGGTTCCCATCAGGACCTCACCTGGACCTCATGTCTCTGGTCCCACCTGGGCCTCACCAGGGCCTGGTGTCTCTGGTACCCACCTGGGTAGCATTACGATATGGTTACACTGTTCACTAACAGTGACCCAGCCGGACCTATAAACTCTGGTCATCACCTGGGCCACACCTGGACATGGTGACACTGGTTCCCACCTGGGTCTCACCTGGACATGGTGACTCGGATCCCCACCTGGTCCTCATATTTAACTGGTGATTCTCGTTTCCACATGGTCATCATGTGGACCTGGTGGCTGCAGTGTTTCTAGCTTCTCATGTACCTCGTGACTCTGGTCCCCACCAGGGCCTCACCGGTGTCTGGTCAGTGTGGTTGCCACCTGCATCTCCCCTCCACCTGGTGATTCTGGTGTGCACCTGAGACTACACTGGATCTAGTTACTGTGGTCCCCACCTGGGCTTCACCTGGATTTGGGAACTCCGGTCCCCATCTGGGGCTCACCTGGCCCTGTTGACCATGGTCCTCAACTGGGCAAAATTGTGACGCGGTGACTGTGTTGCACAACTGGAACTCACCTGGACCAGGTGACTCTAGTTCCCTTCTGGGTCTCACCGTGCCCTAGTGACTGTGAAACCCACTTTGGCCTGACTTGGACCTGCTGACCCTGGTTGGAACCTGCGCCTGACGTCAAACTGTTGACTCTGGTTCTTTCAAGGGCCTCCCCTGTACCTGGTGATCCTGGTCCCCACCGGGCCTCGCCTGGACATGGTGACTCTTGTCACCACTGGGGACTCTCCTGGACCTGCTTACTGTGTTCCACACCTGGGCCTCAATAGACCTGTTGAACATGGTCCCCAGGCCGGCCTCACATGAACCTGTTGCCTCTGATCCCCACCGGGGCCTCACGTGTACCTGGTTACTCTGGTCCTCACCTGGGCATCATTGGTCCTGGTGACTCTGTTCCACACCTGAACCTCACCTGGACATGATGACTCTGGAACCACTCTGGCTATCAACCTAACGTAGTGACTCTGGTCCCCATATGGATGTCACCTGGTCCAGGGGATTATGGTACCCGTCTGGGCCTCAACAAGGTCTGGTGACTCTGGTCCTCAACTGGGCCTCACCTGGACCTAGTGAATATGCTCCATCTGGGCCTCATTTGGACCTGGTGACTCTGGTCCCTACCTGGGCATCATCGGGACATGGTTCCACTGCATGACCTGCAGGTTGGCCTCACCTGGACCTGGTAACTCTGGTCCCTACCTGGGCATCATCGGGACATGGTTCCACTGCCTGGCCTGTAGGTTGGCCTCACCTGTACCTGGTAACTCTCGTCCCTACCTGGGCATCATTGGGACCTGGTTCCTCTGCATGGCCTGCAGGTTGGCCTCACCTGGACCTGGTGAGTGGGTTTGTCACCTGGGCCTCACCCTTACCTAGGGACACAGGTCCCCACGTGGGCCTCACTTGGACCTGGTGAATCTGGTCCTTACCTGGTGGTCACCCGGAACTGGTAACTCTGGTCACCACATGGGAATCACCTGGGCCTGGTTAATCTGGTCCCCATCTGGGCCTCACCCAGTCCTGTTGACTTTCTTCCCCACCTGGACCTGATTGCTGTGGACTCCTTCTTGGCTAACCAGGAACTGCTGACTCTGATGCTAACTGGGCCTCACCCAGATCTGGTGATTCTCGTCCTCACCTGTGGACCATTATGACCTGGATACTCTGTTCCACACCTGAGCCTCACCTGGATATGTTGACTCTGGATCCACTCTGGGCCTCAGCCTGACATGGGGACTCTGGTCCCCATCTGGATGTCACTAGACCAGGTGAATCTGGTACCCCTCTAGGCCTCACCTAGACCTGGTGATTCTGGTCCTCAACTGGGCCTCAACGGGACCTAGTGAACATGCTCCCCACCTGCGCCACATCTGGGCCTGGTGACTCTGGTTCTACCTGGGCATCACCGGGACATGATTACTCTATTCCCAATTGGAGTGACCTGATCCTGGTAACTGTGGTCCTGACTTTGGCCTCTTCTGTACCAGGTGACTCTGGCTCCACCTGGGCCTCACCTGGAACTGGTGACTCTGATCCTAAGCATGGCCTCACCTGACCGGGTGACTGTGGTTCCAATCGGGGCCTCACCTGGACCTCATGTCTCTGGTCCAACTTGGGCCTCCACCAGGACCTGGTGTCTTTGCTACCCACCTGGGTAGCATCAGGATATGGTTATACTGTTCACTAACAGTGACCCAGCCGGACCTATTAACTCTGGTCTTCACCTGGGCCACACCTGGACATGGTGACACTGTTTCCCACGTGGGTCTCACCTGGACATGGTTAGTCGTATTCCCACCTGGTCCTCACCTGTAACTGGTGATTCTCGTTCCCACTTGGAGATCATGTGGACCTGTTGGCCACAGTGTTTCTAGCATCTTTTTTAAAAATTTTTATTTATTTATGATAGTCACAGAGAGAGAGAGAGGCAGAGACACAGGCAGAGGGAGAAGCAGGCTCCATGCACCGGGAGCCCGACGTGGGATTCGATCCCGGGTCTCCAGG
Source organism: Canis lupus familiaris (assembly GCF_011100685.1). Taxonomy (NCBI): domain Eukaryota; kingdom Metazoa; phylum Chordata; class Mammalia; order Carnivora; family Canidae; genus Canis; species Canis lupus. The sequence continues at coordinate 13,810 of NW_023330635.1, read as the reverse complement.
ATCGCGCCCTGGTCCAAAGGCAGGCGCCAAACCGCTGCGCCACCCAGGGATCCCATGTGTTTCTAGCTTCTCATGTACCTCGTGACTTCTCATGTATCCCACCAGTGCCTTACCGGGACCTGGTGAGTTTGGTTGCCACCTGCACCACACCTGGACCTGGTGATTCTGGTCTGCACCTGAGACTACCCTGCATCTGGTGACTGTGGTCTCCACCTGGGCTTCACCTGGATTTGGGGACTCCGGTCCCCATCTGGGCCTCACCTGGCCCTGTTGACCATGGTCCTCAACTGGGCAAAATTGGGACCTGGTGACTGTGTTCCACAACTGAACCTCACCTGGACCAGGTGACTATGCTCCCCCTCTGGGTCTCACCGTGCCCTAGTGACTGTGAAGTCCCCTTTGGCTTGACTTGGACCTGCTGACCCTGGTTGCCACCTGCGCCTGAACTCGAACTGTTGACTCTGGTTCTTTCAAGGGTCTCCCCTGTACCTGGTGACCCTGGTACCCACCTGGAACTCACCTGGAAGTGGTGACTCTTGTCACCACCGGGGACTCACCTGGACCTGCTTACTGTGTTCCACACCTGGGCCTCAATAGACCTGTTGACCATGGTCCCCAAGCCGGCCTCACATGAACCTGTTGCCTCTGATCCCAACCGGGGCCTCACGTGTACCTGGTAACTCTGGTCCTCACCTGGGCCTCATCTGGACCTAGTGACTCTGGTCCCCACCTGGGCTTCACCTCGATCTGGTGACTCTGGTCCCCACCTGGACTTCACCTGGATCTAGTGACTCTGGTCCCCACATGGACCTCTCCTGGACCTCGTGACTCTCTTTCCAACATGGACCTCACCTGAATGTGGTGAATCTGGTACTCAGTTTGGCCTCACCTGGACCTGGTGTCTCTCGTCCCACTTTGACCTAACTCAGAACTGCCGAATCTTGCCCCACCCAGGCTGCACCCAGACCTGGTGACTCTTGTCCCCAGCTATGCCTCAATTCGACCTGATGAATCTGGTCCTCACGTGGGCTTCACATGGACCTGGGACTCAGCTGGATAGAGTGGCTCTGGTTCCCACAAGGGGCTCACCTGATACTGGTGACTGTGGTCTTTTTCTATGCCTCACCAGGACCTAGTGATTCTGTTCCCATCTGGGCCTGCATGGCCCTAGTGACTCTGGTCCTCACCCAGGCATCATTCGGACCTGGATACTCTATTCCTCACCTGGGCCTCACTTTGACCAGGGACCTCTGGTCCCATTCTGGGCCTCAAACTAAACTGGTTACTCTGGTTCCCCCTCTGGGCCTCACCCTTACCTGGTAAATCTGGTCACCCCTTGGGCTTCACTTGGGCCTGGGGAGTCTGGTCCTTAGCTGGTCCTCACCTGGATCTGGTGACTCGTCGCCACCTGGGTCTCACCTGGACTTGGTGAATCCTGTTGCCACCTGCGCCTCACCTGGACCTTGTGACTGTGGTCCCACCTGGACATCACCTGGATCTGGTGGCTCTGGTTCCCATATGGGGCTCTCCTGAATCTGGTCCGTGTTGTCTGCATCTGGCCTCACCTGGAACACAATGACTCTGATACATATTTGGGCCTCTTTTGGGCCTGATGACGCTGGTCCTTACCTGGGCATCACTGGGACCTGGATACTCTCTTATATACCTGGGCCTCACCTGGACCTGGTGACTGTGGTCCCACCTGGGCCTCACCTGGACGAGGTGAATGGTTTCCACAGGGACCTCACTTGGACCTGATGACTCAGGTCCTGATATGGCATCATGGGACCTGGTTTCTCAGTTCCACATCGGGGCCTCACCTGGACCTAGTGATTCTCGTCCCCCTCTGGGCCTCACCGTGACGTGGTGACTCTGGTCACCCCTGGATATCACCAGAACCGGGTGACTCTGGTCCCCCTCTGGGACTCTCCCGGAGCTGGGGACACTGGTCCTCAGCTGGGTCTCAACAGGACCTGGTGAATCTACTCCTCACTTAGTCCTCGTCTGGACCTTGTGACTCTTTTCCCACCTGGCATCAATGGGACATGGTTACACTGTTGCCCACCTGGGCCTCTCCTGGACATGATAACTTTGCTCCACACTTTGGCCTCAACTGGTCCTGATGAATCTTGTCCCCCCACCTAGACCTCAATCTGGACCTGGTGAGTGTGGTCCCCACCTGGGTCTCACCTACCTGTTGCCTCTGATCCCCACCGGGTCCTCACGTGTACCTGGTAACTCTGGTCCTCACCTGGGTCTCATCTGGACCTAGTGACTCTGGTCCCCATCTGGGCATCACATGGATCTGGTGGCTCTGGTCCCCACCTGGACTTCACCTGGATCTGGTGACTCTGGACTCCACCTGGACCTCTCCTGGACCTCGTGACTCTCTTTCCAACATGGACCTCACCTGGATCTGGTGACTCTGGTCCTCAGTTTGGCCTCACCTGGACCTGGTGTCTCTCGTCCCCTCTTGGACCTAACTCAGAACTGCTGAATCTTGCCCCACCTAGGCCACACCCAGACCTGGTGACTCTTGTCCCCAGCTATGCCTTTATAGGACCTGATGAATCTGGTCCTCACGTGGGCCTCACATGGTCCTGGGACTCAGCTGGATAGAGTGGCTCTGGTTCCCACAAGGGGCTCACCTGATACTGCTGAATGTGGTCTTATTCTATGCCTCACCAGGACCTAGTGATTCTGTTCCAAATCTGGGCCTGCATGGCCCTAGTGCCTCTGGTCCTCACCCAGGTGTCACTGGGACCTGGATACTCTAATCCACACCTGGGCCTCAATTTGACCAGGGACCTCTGGTCCCATTCTGGGCCTCAAACTAAACTGGTTACTCTGGTTCCCCCTCTGGCCCTCACCCTGACCTGGTGACTCTGGTCACCCGTTGGGCTTCACTTGGGCCTGGAGAATCTGGTCCTTAGCTGTTCCGCACCTGGATCTGGTGACTGGTCGCCACCTTGGCCTCACCTGGACTTAGTGAATCCTGTTGCCACCTGCGCCTCACCTGGACCTTGCGACAGTGGGCCCACCTGGACCTCACCTGGACGAGGTGACTGGTTCCCACAGGGACCTCACCTGGACCTGGTGACTCAGGTCCTCATATGGGCATCATGGGACCTGGTTTCTCTGTTCCACATCGGGGCCTCACCTGGAGCTAGTGATTCTTGTCCCCCTCTGGGCCTCACCCTGACGTGGTGACTCTGGTACCCACCTGGATATCACCAGAATCGGGTGACTCTGGTCCCCCCCCCCGGGTCTCACCGTGCCCTAATGACTCTGAACCCCACTTTGGCCTGACTTGGACCTGCTGACCTTGGTTGCCAACTGTGCCTGACCTCGAACTGTTGACTCTGTTTCTTTCAAGGGCCTCCCCTGTACCTGCTGATCCTGGTCCCCACCTGGTCTCACCTGGACCTGGTGACTCTTGTCACCACCGGGGACTCACCTGGACCTGTTTATTGTGTTCCACACATGGGCCTCAAATAGACCTGTTGACCATGGTCCCCAAGCCGACCTCACATGGACCTGTTGCCTCTGATCCCCACCGGGGCCTCACGTGTACCTGGTAACACTGGTCCTCACCTGGGCCTCATCTGGACCTAGTGACTCTGGTCCCCACCTGGGCTTCTCTTGGATCTGATGACTCTGGTCCCCACCTGGACTTCACCTGGATCTGGTGACTCTGGTACCCACCTGGACCTCTCCTGGACCTGGTGACTCTCTTTCCAACATGGACCTCACCTGGATCTGGTGACTCTGGTCCTCAGTTTGGCCTCACATGGACCTGGTATCTCTCGTCCCCACTTGGTCCTAACTCAGTACTGCTGAATCTTGTCCCACCTAGGCCGCACCCAGACCTGGTGACTCTTGTCCCCAGCTATGCCTCAATTCAACCTGATGAATCTGATCCTCACGTGGGCCTCACAAGGACCTGGGACACAGCTGGATAGAGTGGCTCTGGTTCCCACAAGGGGCTCCACTGATACTGCTGACTGTGGTCTTATTCTATGCCTCACCAGACGAAGTGATTCTGTTCCCCATCTGGGCCTGCATGGCCCTAGTGACTCTGGTCCTCACCCAGGCATCATTGGGACCTGGATACTCTATTCCACACCTGGACCTCACTTTGACCAGGGACCTCTGGTCCCATTTTGTGCCTCAAACTAAACTGGTTACTCTGGTTCCCCCTCTGGGCCTCACCTTTACCTGGTGACGCTGGTCACACCTTGGGCTTCACCTGGGCCTGGTGAATCTGGTCCTTGGCTGGTACTCACCTGCATCTGGTGACTGGTCGCCACCTGGGCCTCACCTGGACTTGGTGAATCCTGTTGCCACCTGCGCCTCACCTGGACCTTCTGACTGTGGTCCCACCTGGACCTCACCTGGATCTGCTGTCTCTGGTTCCCATATGGGGCTCTCCAAGACCTGGTTCCTGTGGTCTCCATCTGGCCTCACCTGGAACACAATGTCTCTGATCCATATTGGGCCTCTCCTGGACCTGTTGACTCAGGTCCTTACCTAGGGATCATTGGGACCTGGATACTCTCTTATATACCTGGGCCTCATCTGGAAACTGGTGACTGTGGTCCCACCTGGGCCTCACCTGGAGGAGGTGACTGGTTCCCACAGGGACCTCATCTGCACCTGGTGACTCAGGTCCTCATATGGGCATCATGGGACCTGGTTACTTAGTTACACATCGGGGCTTCATCTGGACCTAGTGATACTCGTCCCCCTCTGGGCCTCACTCTGACGTGGTGACTCTGGTCCCCACCTGGATATCACCAGAACCGGGTGCCTCTGGTCCCCTCTGGGACTCCCCCTGAGCTGGGGACACTAGTCTTCAACTGGGCCTCAACAGGACCTAGTGAATCTACTCCTCACTTAGGCCTCGTCTGGACCTTGTGACTCTTTTCGCACCTGGCAACAATGGGACATTGTTACTCTGTTCCACAACTGGGCCTCACCTGGATATGATAACTTTGCTCCACACTTTGGCCTCAACTGGTTCTGATGACACTGGTCGCCCCACCTTGTCCTCAATCTGGACCTGGTGACTGTGGTCCCCACCTGGGTCTCACCTGGACCTGGTGACTCTCGTTCCCAAATGAACCACACCTGGACCTGGTGACTGTGGTGTTCTTGTAGACTCACATTTACCTAGTGACTCCTGTCCCCACTAGGGCATCACCTGGATCTGGTGACTCTGGCCTGCAGGTTGGCCTCACCTGGACCTGGTGAGTGGGGTTGCCACCTGGGCATCACCCATACCTGGTGACTCAGGTCCCCATGTGGGCTTCTTGGACCTGGTGAATCTGGTCTGTACCTGGTCCTCTCCAAGACCCTGGGACTCTGGTCACCACCTGGGCCTCACCTGGACCTAATGAATGAATCTGGTCCCCATCTGGTCCTCACCCAATCCTGGTGACTTTGTTCCCCACCTGGACCTGATTGCTGTGGACTCTTTCTTGGCCTCACCTGGACCTGGTGACTCTGATCCTATCTGCGCGTCACCCAGACCTGGTCACTCTGGTCCTCACCTGGGCATCATTGGTACCTGGTGACTCTGTTTGAGACCTGAGCCTCACCTGGACATGATGACTCTGGAACCACTCCGTGCCTAACCCTGACCTGGTGACTCTGGTCTCCATCTGGATTTCACCTGGACCAGGTGACTGGGACCTCTCTAGGCCTCAACCAGGTATGGGGGACACTGGTCCTCAGCTGGGCCGCACTTGGACCTAGTGAATATGCTCCATCTGGGCCACAGTTGGACCTGGTGAATCACCTGGGCCTGGTGTTTCTGGTACCCATCTGGGCGTCATCCAGTCCTGGTGACATTGTTCCCCACCTGGAACTGATTGCTGTGGACTCTTTCTTGGCCTCACCTGGAACTGGTGACTCTGATCCTATCTGCGCATCACCCAGACCTGGTGACTCTGGTCCTCACCTGGACATGATGACTTTGGAACCTCTCTGGGCCTCACCCTAACCTGGTGACTCTGGTCCCCATCTGGAACTCACCTGTATCTGGTGACTCTGGTCTCAGTTTGTCCTCACCTGGACTGGTGTCTATCGTCCCCACTTTGACCTAACTCAGAATGCTGAATCTTGCCCCAACTAGGCCGCACCTAGACCTGATGACTCTTGTCCCCAGCGATGCCTCAATTCGACCTGATGAATCTGGTCCTCACGTGGGCCTCACATGGACCTGGGACTCAGCGGGATAGAGTGGTCTGGTTCCCACAAGGGGCTCACCTGATACTGGTGACTGTGGTCTTATTCTATGCCTCACCAGGACCTAGTGATTCTGTTCCCCATCTGGGCTTTCATGGCCCTAGTGACTCTGGTCCTCACCCAGGCATCATTGGGACCTGGATACTCTATTCCACACCTAGGCATCACTTTGTCCAGGGACCTCTGGTCCCCAATATGGGCCTCAAACTAAACTGGTACTCTGGTTCCCACTAAGGGCCTCACCCTTACCTGGAAAATCTGGTCACCCCTTGGGTTTCACTTGGGCCTGGTGAATCTGTTCTTATCTGGTCCGCACCTGGATCTGGTGACAGGTCACCACGTGGGCCTCACCTGGACTTGGTGAATCCTGTTGCCACCTGCGCCTCACCTGGACCTTGTGACTGTGGTCCCTCCTGGACCTCACCTGGATCTGGTGGCTCTGGTTCCCATATGGGGCTCTCCTGGACCTGGTTCCTGTGGTCTCCATCTTGGCCTCACCTGGAAACACAATGACTCTGATCCATATTTGGGCCTCTCCTGGACCTGTTGACTCTAGTCCTTACCTGGGCATCATGGGACCTGGATACTCTCTTATGTACCTGGGCCTCACCAGGACCTGGTGACTGTGGTCCCACCGGGCCTCACCTGGACGGGGGGTGACTGGTTTCCCACAGGGACATCACCTCGACCTGGTGACGCAGGTCCTCATATGGGAATCTTGGGACATGGATTCACAGTTCCACATTGGGGCCTCTCCTGGACCTAGTGATTCTCGTCCCCCACTGGGCCTCACCCTGACTTGTGACACTGGTCCCCACCTGGATATCACCAGAACCGGGTGACACACCCGGAGCTGGGGACACTGGTCCTCAGCTGAGCCTCAACAGGACCTGGTGAATCTACTCCAAACTTAGGCTTCGTCTGGACCTTGTGACTATTTTCCCACCTGGCATTATTGGGATATGGTTACTCTGTTCCCCCATCTGGGCCTCACCTGGACATGATAACTTTGCTTCACACTTTGGCCTCAACTGGTCTTGATGATTTCGTCCCCCAACCTAGGCCTCAATCTGAACCTGTTGACTGTCGTCCCCACCTGGGTCTCACCTGGAACTGGTGACTCTCGTTCCCACATGAACCACACCTGGACCTGGTGACTGTGGTGTTCTTGTAGACTCACTTTTACCTGCCTTCTCCGGTGCCGACTAGGGCCTCACCTGGATCTGGTGACTTTGGCATGCAGGTTGGCCTCACCTGGACATGGTGAGTGGGGTTGCCACCTGGGCCTCACCCATCCCTGGTGAGTCAGGTCCTCTCGTGGGCCTCTTGGACCTGGTATCTGGTCCATACCTGGTCGTCTCCCAGCCCCGGGGTCTCTGGTCACCACCTGAGTCTACTTGGACATGGTGAATCTGATCCCCATCTGGATCTCACCCAGGCCTTTTGACTTTGTTCCCCATCTGTATCTCATTGCTGTGGACTCTTTCTTCGCCTCACCTGGAACTGGTGACTCTGCTCCTATCTGCCCGTCACCGAGACCTGGTGACGCTGGTCCTCACCTGGGAATTTTTGGTACCTGGTGACTCTGTTCCACACCTGAGCCTCACCTGGACATGATGACTCTGGAACCTCTCTGGGCCTCATCCTGACCTGGTGACTCTGGTCCCGATCTGGAAGTCACCTGCACCAGGTGATTCTCGTACCCCTCTAGACCTCAACAAAGTCTGGTGACTCTGGTCTTCCACTGGACCTCACCTGGACCTAGTGAATATGCTCCATCTGGGCCTCATTGGACCTGGTGATTCTGGTCCCTACCTGGGCATTATCAGGACATGGTTCCACTGCATGGCCTGCAGTTTGGCCTCACCTGAACCTGGTAACTCTAGTCCCCACCTGCGCCTCATCTGGACCTGGTGACGCTGGGTCTACCTGGGCATCATCGGAACATAGTTACTCTGTTCCCCACTGGGACTGACCTGATCCTGGTAACTCTGGTCCTGACTTTGGCCTCTTCTGTACCAGGTGACTCTGGCTCCACCTGGGTCTCACCTGTAACTGGTGACTCTGATCCTAAGCATGGCCTCACCTGACCCTTGTGACTGTGGTTCCCATCGGGACCTCACCTGGACCTCAGGTCTCTGGTTCCACCTGGGCCTCACCAGGACCTGGTGTCTCTGGTACCCACCTGGGTATCATCAGGATATGGTTATACTCTTCACTAACAGTGACCCAGCCGGACCTATTAACTCTGGTCTTCACCTGGGCCACACCTGGACATGGTGGCACTGGTTCCCTCTTGGGTCTCACGTGGACATGTGATTCAGATCCCTGCCTGATCCTCACCTGTAACTGGTGATTCTCGTTCCCACATGGACATCATGTGGACCTGGTGGCTGCAGTGTTTCTAGCTTCTCATGTACCTCGTGACTCTGGTCCCCAACAGGGCCTCACAGGGACCTGGTGAGTGTGGTTGCCACCTGCACCTCAAGTGGACCTGGTCATTCTGGTCTGCACCTGAGACTAACCTGGATCTGGTGACTGTGGTCCCCACCTGGGCTTCACCCGCTTTGGGGACTCCGGTCTCCATCTGGGCCTCACCTGGCCCTGTTGACCATGGTCCTCAACTGCGCAAAATTGGGACATGGTGACTGTGTTCCACAACTGGACGTCACCTAGACCAGGTGATTCTGATCAACCTCTGGGTCTCACCATACCTAGTGACTGTGAAACCCACTTTGGCCTGACTTGGACCTGCTGACCCTGGTTGCCACCTGCGCCTGACCTCGAGCTGTTGACTCTGGTACTTTCAAGGGCCTACCCTGTATCTTGTGATCCTGGTCCCCACCTGGGCCTCACCTGGACGTGGTAACTCATGTCATACCGCGTACTCACCTATACCTGCTTAGTGTGTTCCACATTTGGGCCTCAAGTAGACTTGTTGACCATGGTCCCCAAGCCGGCCTCACATGGACCTGTTGCCTCTGATCCCCACCGGAGCCTCACGTGTACCTGGTAACTCTGGTCCTCACCTGGGCCTCATCTGGACCTAGTGACTCTGTGCCCACCTGGGCTTCACCTGCATCTGGTGACTCTGGTCCCCACCTGGACTTCACCTGCATCTGGTGACTCTGGTCCCCTTCTGGACCTCTCCTGGACCTGGTGACTCTCTTTCCAACATGGACCTCACCTGGGTCTGGTGACTCTGGTACTCAGTTTGGCCTCACATGGACCTGGGACTGTGTTACCCATCGGGGCCTCACCTGGACCTCATGTCTCTGGTCCCAACTGGGCCTCACCCTGACCTGGTGACTCTGGTCACTCGTTGGACTTCACTTGGGCTTGGAGAATCTGGTTCTTCTCTTCCGCACCTTGATATGGTGACTGGTCGCCACCTGGGACTCACCTGGTCTTGGTGAATCCTGTTGCCACCTGCGCATCACCTGAACCTTGTGACTGTGGTCCCACCTCGACCTCACCTGGATGAGGTGACTGGTTCCCACAGCGACCTCACATGGACCTGGTGACTCAGGTCCTCATATGGGCATCATGGGACCTGGTTTTCTCAGTTCCACATCGGGGCCTCACCTGGACCTAGTGATTCTAGTCCCCCTCTGGGCCTCACACTGACGTGGTGACTCTGGTCCCCACCTTGATATCACCAGAACCGGGTGACTCTGGTCCCCCTCTGGGACTCACCGGAGCTGGGGGACACTGGTCCCTCAGCTGTTCCTCAACAGGACCTGGTGAATGTACTCCTCACTTAGGCCTCGTCTGGACCTTGTGACTCTTTTCCCACCTGGCATCAATGGGACATGGATACTCTGTTCCCCACATGGGCCTCACCTAAACATGATAACTTTGATCCACACTTTGGCCTCAACTGCTCCTGATAACTCTCGTCCCCACCACCTAGGCCTCAATCTGGACCTTGTGACTGTGGTCCCCAACTGGGTCTCACCTGGACCTGGTGACTCTCGTTCCCACATGAACCACACCTGGACCTGGTGACTGTGGTGTTCTTGTAGACTCACATTTACCTGGTGACACCAGTCCCCACTAGGGCCTCACCTGGATCTGCTGACTGTGGCCCTGCAGGTTGGCCTCACCTGGACCTGGTGAGTGGGGTTGCACCTGAGCTTCACCCATACCTGGTGACTCAGGAACCCACGTGGTCCTCTTGCAACTGGTGAATCTGGTCCTTACATGGTCCTCTCCCAGACCCGGGGATTCTGGTCACCACCTGGGCCTCACCTGGACCTGGTGAATCTCTTCCCCATCTGGGCCTCACCCGGTCTTGGTGACTTTGTTCCCCACCTGGACCTGATTGCTTTGGACTCTTTCTTGGCCTCACCTGGAACTGGTGACTCTTATCCTCTCTGCGCGTGACTCAGGCCTGGTGACTCTGGTCCTCATCTGGGCATCATTGGTACCTGGTGACTCTGTTCAACACCTGAGCCTCACCTGGACATGATGATTCTGGAACCCCTTTGGGCCTCACCCTGACCTGGTGACTCTGGTCCCCATCTGGATGTCACCTGGAAGAGGTGATTCTGGTACCCCTCTAGGCCTCAACCAGATCTGGTGTCTCTGGTCCTCAATGGGCCTCGGCTGGACTTAGTGAATATGCACCATCTTGGCCTCATTTGGACAGGTTACTCTGGTCCCTACCTGGGTATCATGGGGACCTGGTTCCACTGCATGGCCTACAGGTTGGCCTCACCTGGACCTGATAACTCTGGTCCCTACCTTGGCATTATCGGGACTCGGTTACTTTGCATGGCCTGCAGGTAGGCCTCACCTGGACCCGGTGAGTGGGAATGCCACTTGGGCCTCACCCATACCTGGTGACACAGGCCCCTACGTGGGCCTCACTTGGACCTGTTGTATCTGGTAATTCTGGGCAACACCTGGGAATCACCTGGACCTGGTGAATCTGGTAAATCTGGTCACCACCTGGGAATCACCTGGACCTGGTGAATCTGTGTCCCCATCTGGGCCTCATCCAGTCCTCGTGACTTTTTTACCCACCTGGACCTGATTGCTGTGGACTCCTTCTTAGCCTCACCTGGAACTGTTGACTCTGATCCTAACAGGGCATCACTCAGATCTGTTGACTCTGGTCCTCACCTGTGGACCATTATGACCGGATACTCTCTTCCACACGTGAGCCTCACCTGGACACGATGACTCTGGATCCCCTCTGGCCTCTCCTGACATGGTGTCTCTGGTCCCCATCTGGAAGGTACCTAGACCAGGTGAACCTGGTACCCCTCTAGGCCTCAACTAGACCCTGGTGACTCTGGTCCTCTACTGGGCCTCAACGGGACGTAGTGAATATGCTCCCCACCTTCGCCTCATCTGGACCTGGTGTCTCTGGCTCCACCTGGGCCCACCGGTAACTGGTGACTCTGATCCTAAGCATGGCCTCACCTGACCTGGTGACTGTGGTTTTCCATCGGGATCTCACCTGGACCTCATGTCTCTGGTCCCACCTGGGCCTCACCAGGACCTTGTGTCTCTGGTTACCACCTGGGTAGCATCAGGATATGATTACACTGTTCACTATCAGTGACCCAGCCAGACCTATTGTCTCTGGTCTTCACCTGGGCCACACTGGACATGGTGACACTGGTTCCCACCTGGGTCTCACCTGGACATGGTGAGTCGGATCCCCACCTGGTCCTCGCCTGTAACTGGTGATTCCCGTTCCCACATGGACATCATGTGGATCTGGTGGCTTCAGTGTTTCTAGCTTCTCATGTACCTCGTGACTCTGGTTCCCACCAGGGCCTCACCGTGACCTGGTGAGTGTGGTTGTCACCTGCACCTCACATGGACCTGGGGATTCTGGTCTGCACCTGAGACAACCCTGGATCTGGTGACTGTGGTCTCCACCTGGGCTTCACCTGGATTTGGGGACTGTGGTCCCCATCTGGGCCACACCTGGCCCTGTTGACCATGGTCCACAACTGGGCAAAATTGGGACCCTGTGGACTGTGTTCCACAACTGGATCTCACCGGGAAACAGGTGACTCTGGTCCCCCCTCTGGGTCTCACCGTGCCCTATTGACGTGAACCCCACTTTGGCTTGGCTTCGACACTGCTGACCCTGGTTGCCAACTGCGCCTGACCTCGAACTGTTGACTCTGGTTCTTTCAAGGGCCTCCCCTGTACCTGGTGATCCTGGTGCCCACCTGGGCCTCACCTGGACGTGGTCACCCTTGTCAACACCAGGGACTCACCTGGACCTGCTTACTGTGTTCCACACCTGGGCCTCAGTAGACCTGTTGACCATGGTCCCCCAAGCCGGGCTTCACATGGACTTCTTGCCTCTGATTCCCCACCGGGGCTCTTACGTGTACCTGGTAACTCTGGTCCTCACCTGGGCCTCATTTGGAACCTAGAGACTCTGGTCCCCACCTGGACTTCACCTGGATCTGGTGACTCTGGACCCCACCTGAAATTTACCTGGATCTGGTGATCTGGTCCCCACCTGGACCTCTCCTGGACCTGGTGACTCTCTTTCCAACATGGACCTCACCTGGATCTGGTGACTCTGGTCCCCATCTGGAACTCACCTGTATCTGGCCTCAGTGGCCTGGACTGTGTCCTCGTCCCCACTTTGACTAACTCAGAACTGCTGAATCTTGCCCCACCTAGGCCGCACCCAGACCTGGTGACTCTTGTCCCCAGCTATGCCTCAATTCGACCTGATGAATCTGGTCCTCACGTGGGCCTCACATGGACCTGGGACTCAGCTGGATAGAGTGGCTCTGGTTCCCACAGGGGCTCACCTGATACTGGTGACTGTGGTCTTATTCTATGCCTCACCAGGACCTAGTGATTCTGTTCCCCATCTGGGCTGCATGGCCCTAGTGACTCTGGTCCTCACCCAGGCATCATTGGGACCTGGATACTCTATTCCACACCTGGGCCTCACTTTGTCCAGGGAATCTGGTCCCATTCTGGGCCTCAAACTAACTGGTTACTCTGGTTCCCCCTCGGGCCTCACCCTTACCTGGTGACTCTGGTCACCCCTTGGGCTTCACTTGGGCCTGGTGAATCTGGTCCTTAGCTGGTCCGCACCTGGATCTGGTGACTGGTCCCACGTGGGCCTCACCTGGACTTGGTGAATCATGTTGCCACCTGCGCCTCACCTGGACCTTGTGACTGTGGTCCATCCTGGACCTCACCTGGATCTGGTGGCTCTGGTTCCCATACGGGGCTCTCCTGGACCTGGTTCCTGTGGGTTCTCATCTGGCCTCACCTGGAAGACAATGACTCTGATCCATATTTGGGCCTCTCCTGGACCTGTTGACTCTGGTCCTTCCCTGGGCATCATTGGGACCTGGATACTCTCTTATATACCTCGGCCTCACCAGGACCTGGTGACTGTGGTCCCACCTGGGCCTCACCTGGACGGGGTGACTGGTTCCCTCAGGGACCTCACCTGGACCTGGTGACTCAGGTCCTATATGGGCATCTGGGACCTGGTTTCACAGTTCCACATCGGGGCCTCACCTGGGCCTAGTGATTCTCGTCCCCTCTGGGCCTCACCCAG